>NW_017537042.1:232176-238485 GCF_001853355.1 Bactrocera latifrons | reverse complement strand
AATTAGCAACTTGTAGATTTTTACGCCGCTGGCAACAAAGTGTGCACCCTAAAATAAGTAATAAGAATTAAGCGAGGCTAAAAAGAAAAAAAAGAAAAACATGAATTTTCGTAAAATGTAACTAATGAGTGTGCCGTGTATAAAAGTGTAAACATGTTTATGGTTGGAAATTTCTTTTGGCATTAATCCACTGTAGTAGAAACTGTTGTAGAAGCAACGTTCTTGGCCTAACTTTAGTTAACTGTGCGTTGTTGTTTTTGGTTGTTCACTGCTATTTGCTTGCCCTGCTAACTGACCTATATACAGTTTTATTTCATTTTTTTGTTCACATTCGATTTCTTTTGTTTTTATATTTACTAGTAGCACCGGTAATGAGTCGCGGAGTGAAAGGTGCCAAAAAAAACCTTTTTTCTACGCGGCGATTTGCTCAGCGCCAGCACCATTATCGAATTATTTAAGTTTCGTTTGGTCAAAGTGTGTCGAGAAAACCGCGTTAAAGCTTTTACGCGCTACAAAGATTAATGCTGGTTCCGTAGCCCAATGCAAAGCTTACTTACATGGACATTCACAAACACGAAATGAAAAGAAAAATAAGAAAAATGTTGATGGCATGTTTCCTTAATCACTTTATTACACAATGAATTAGATTTTTCCTCTTTTATTCGCATAATTTTGCACTTAAACTGAACTCGCCCGAACTTTTTGAGTAAATGCCATTTAGACTGCATGAATATTTAATGGGTTCTACGAGTGAAATATAGAAATTATTTTTAATGTGTATAAGTGGATTACACGAAAAATTTAATTTGAACTCGAAAAAAATGGAACCCAACGGTTAAAAGGCCTAACTAGGGAGATGCTAGTCTCACTGAGGGCAATGAGACMACTAGATCTCTTGCGATCGWTCTTGGGCCAAAAGGCTTTTGYGACAGCGCWTATACCGATGGTGAYCCCGTGATCCYGGGCCTCCACCAAGGCCTGCTATTGCTCCCACTCTACCGATATCGGCTTTAGAGTGCCTTTCCTTGCTAGCTAATCAGCTTTGTAATTTCCTGCGTTTCCGCCATGGCCTGCCACTCATAACAATCTCATCACAACGGCACTTGATTGCATTGATAATGAGTTTAGGAACTCCTCGACTAACCCTGAACGCAATTTTAATGAGTTCAATGCTAGTAAACGCCGCTTTGCTATCTGAGAGAATTATCACTTCTCTGAAGAGGGCTGCAACCTCGGATTGGAAGATACTGCAATAGTCCGCTAGTCTGAAGCTGKAGTTGATAGAGAGCTCCTTACAGTAAATCACTCCGCCAAGCTTTGACCTATCCGCAAAGGAGCTCACTGACCCGCTCTTCCAGCGGCTTCTTCCCACCCATAACTCCCTCTTCGGTATTTGAGTAGGAGAAGGTGCGCGCTTTGGCGACTCCATGATCAAAGTCATCCGGTATGAAGTCAAAGTGTGTAATGAAGATGTTCGAGTGTTCAGATACGTATTCTTTTAAGAACCCAAATTCTCTGCTCTTTACCACATAAAGACTCCATAGAACATAAAAGCCTTAATTATGGTGTCGTAGTTTTTCACTTTCTGTGAGAGATCCCACCTTTCGGTGTCTTCTTTGCCCTTTCTTCGATATTCGGCTTCCATAAAAGCTTCCTATCAGGGATAGGATAGATATTTAACTGTACCAGYCGATTGCAGACCTCCTGCACTAGCCGGATGTCTTCCTTCTGCAACAGCGTATCTTACATCTTCTAGTTATTAAAACCATCTCGGATTTGCTTGGGCTGATGGCGAGACCACTTCCGAGTGCCCAATCCCTGCGTCAACTCGTACACGATACTCAGCAACGAGCGTTGCCCCATTCTGGGAATAAGCTGTTTGAAGATTGATTCAACTCCAAGACCGTCGAAAGCAGTAACGACAGCTTCCGGAAGCAGTTATTGAAACCTCTCTCAATATCAAGGAAGATCCCAACTGCGAATTCCTTAACCCTATTGGCTTCATCAAGTCTTGGCACGATAGTATGCAGGACAGTATCTACTGACTTCAATAAACATTTTGTGCTTCTGGTAGATAGTCCGATCCAAATATACAAAGTAATATTGTTTATTGTTAGAGATAGCCAATGAAAATAGTTACATGAACCGTACCAGACCTTGCTGGACGACTGTTACGATTTCGCGCCCTTTGAACGACTAAATCCGGGTAGCAACCACTCCGCGAAATGCCTATTGAACTCAGATGTGTAATGATGTATCCATTCTTTCTTAGTTCTAAATCGCCAATATCTCCAGCTCGATTGGATGAAATCACATGTTAATTTGACTGTGCTTTAAGTTTTCTAAGACACGGTATGGAATATGCTGTCGTAGATACTTCTTTGTTAACCGGTGTAAATAATTTATGATTTACTTAATGTAGTATTGTTGCTTCGTGAGAAATTTTGATAAACAGTCAGTAGTAAAGAAAATATGATGAGGGTCTTGTAAAAGGTTTTATGTATACTTACGTGGACCCAGTACTTAGCTTGTTGCCTTTCGATCCGAGCCCAAAATAAAAGTTTTTCTCTTAAACTTACCGATCCAAACGATGCTAGATCTCCGAAAATACAACTCTTGGTCGAATAAAATCCTTGTCAATCCCGGTAACGTATTGAGGGAATTGGAAAAGTTTTTCTCTATATATTTTCGACCCTCGACAGGTGTTATTTAACCTCGGCGTGCATTTCTATGGTGAAGACTCTACTCCTTTAGCCAGTAACAATCCGGAGTGGACTTAAAGCTTGTCGGCATCAAAGAAGTATGTTTATTTTGCAATTCAATTTAAATTTTTTTTTTTTTTTCAATAACTCAAGTGAACTTTTTTCATTGAAGTCTTGTTCGTTTTTCAATTTCAGTTCCAAGGGCCACACTTCACTACTAAACTAGTGAAATAGTTTCGAAGCATAAGTTTTTGTATATATCAGGCACACTTTTTTAATTTTTTTATCTTCCAAGTTAAAGTTCTATCAAGGACAACGCGAGCTGCACTAGGTCAACCATTGATTTGAATTGAACTTCTCTACTTTGTATATGATTGTGTAAAAGCTTATAATTTATTTGTGAAAATGTACACTCTCAACTAACCGACGTATGTTATATCAGCGCCATCTATCGATATAAATTGTATGTCAAATATTTTTTGCCGATGTTTAAATATTTATTTGAAATTATTTGTTGTTTGGATATATTCAGTACTTGGTGTCCATTAGCATAAATTTATTCCCAGCCCATACACATACTTTCACTGAGATAACTTATACTTTTTAATTGAATATTAGCTTGATTTTTGTAAATATTTCGACAACAGCGCCACCTGTCGACAGGTTAAATTTCTGATAAGAGAGAAAAACAGGGAAGAGATAAAAGATTTCTTATAAGCGATTCATTTGAAAGCGTGGAAAGCGATGAATATCTGAATGTTTCCACTCGATATAATTAATATGAACAAATTACTGTCTTTTTCTATTTCTAACGTTCATTGCCAACTTACTATGTATTCAATTATACTCGCAAATGTTTGTAATTTAGCCATAACCATAAGCATATTTGCACAAGCCTTAATTAAATACTGTCAAAGTTGATTATTGTCATTACTAAGTATGCACTTAATTCGCACTCAAGGCGTTTTTGCATGCATTAATCACATCCTTAATCCCAATACACACACATGCAAATGCAAACGCTTGTTGGCATATTATCTCACACATCTGTGAATACACATTTCCTTGAACTACAGTGCGTTGTGTGCGTTAACTGTAAATACTAGGCTATCCATCATTTATTTACACCTTGCTAATTTGCATTGTGGTCAGCATTGTGTGAAATAACTTGCTGTCAGTATGTGTGTGTGTGTATGCCGCAAAATTAGCATTGAAAGCACTCAATTAAAATCATAATACCACAAATGACAATCACACCGCATTATCATCAGTCAATATTATGCTTGTTATCGAAGTCAGTTTGTTTCAACATTGATAAGTGGTTAAAGAAGGTATACTATACTGAGAAGATGTACGTTTACTGCTATGAGCAAAAAATAGTAAGATTTTGTAGAAAAGTCTTAATTTATATTTCAAAATCTGTGCTGTGCCCTCTAACGTAATCCCACTTGGCCCCAATACACTTGTGCCGACGTTTCTTCTAATGCTCGAAACAGTTGTTAAAGTCGATTTCCGCAATGGCCGGCCTACAAAGCACATAGCGATTCACGTTTAATGTCTTGCACTGACTCAAAACTATTTTCATGGAGCGGTCGTTCTAGCTTGCTGAATAGCCAGAAGTTACAGGGAGTTAAATCGGACACATACGGTGGTTTCACAAAATTGGTTGAACATTTATAGAAAACTAACAGAAGTATCAATGCAGTATGCGACGGCGCATTATTGTGATGGAAATATGAACAGTTATCGCGCCATAATTATAGCCTATTTGAACGAATAGCTTCGCCCAAATGACGTATAACCAAATAGTATTCCTTATTGACAGTCCGGCTGGTCGGAAGGAATTCATTGTGCACCACACCTCAATAATCGAAGAAAACTGTCAACATATGCTTGATTTTTGACCTGCTCTGACGTGGTTTTTTCGGCTTCGACTCACCCTTGCCACTTTGGCCGACTTTGAAATTAATCATGCTTTCACCTTTCTTAGGCCCAAATGATCTTTCAAAATGGTATTCACTAATCCTTTCGATATTCCCATCAAACGATGTCAGTAAGATCTCTGACTGTTAATCATCAAATCTCAAGCACCATTTCCTTTATTTTTTCCATTAGAGCGCTACAAACGATTTGGGATATCAATGCATTTTTTTATTCCTGTGAAAGAACATTTGATGCTATTATGTATGGAAGTGGATTTCTTTTGTATGGCCACCACGAGCAAGCTTGCAGAAGTCTAGATGCAGAACCCAATTATCGAAGGGTTTCAAACTTAAATCGGCCGATACGGGAGCACTTTCACGTTCGGTATTCGTACAAAGTTCATCAATCGTCGCTAGCTTGTTGGCATAGAACATTGACTTGACGTAGCCCCACTGGAACAAGTCTAACGACGTCAAATAGCACGTCCGATGCGGCCAATAGACTGAGCCATTCCCGACATTCGTTCACTAAGCTTGGTTTTCAGTAAATCGATTGTGAAATTCACTGTGTKKCGCTCAGCCCAATTCACGAACATATGACATGTCTGGTGGTCAAGCGACTTCAGTTCTTGCGACAATTTTTTGCAAAATTTGCCACAACGATGTCACAGAGATGCCCAATGCCTGAGAACGACTTGTGAGAGACTGATTTGGGTCTTTCTCAATTGATGCGCTAGCGGCAGCAATATTCGCGACACTACGGGCACTTCTTTGTGTACTGTGYTTGTAGATTCAAATTTTTCTATTAGACGCTCAATTGTTGATCTGATAGGATGATTATGACGGCCATAAATTGGACRCTCTTAAAGTTGAGGCCACTGACTCCGAATTTCGGTAGAAAAATTTTATTAATTTCGGCTCGTTGTTGCATCGTATACCTTTTTATTATGCAATGTCCAAACTTASTGAAGAGAAATGTCAAAAAAGCGGGGAAAAATATTGCATCGTTTGCTGTCCCTATCGGTCTATTTTGTAATGCCCACATTGAAAAACTTGAGCAGCATTGCTCCTTATAATAATTATAAATTCTCGTTTCTTCTAAATTATTTTTTGAATTAAGAAATATGACGATTTCTCTTTCATAATAAAAACAAACAAACACTTTTGAGAAGATACATATACCAAGTGCCAAACATCAAATTAATACCCGAAATCGCTGCAGGTCGAATTGAAAATGCAAGTAGATAAATAAGAAGCTTAAAGCGCATGTAATATGCACAAGTTGCCATATTGGTTTGATTGTGTGCGATACAAATCGCTGCTCACATCATTGTCTACACAATTTTGGCCCCCCAATCATCGATTGCGACCTTTCAACGTCTATCACTAACAGTACACACATATATATACACGCATACATTGCAAATCACACGTTTGTGGGATTTCATCGAAGCGACTGCYGCTGTGCAACGCCAATTGGTTATTTGCTTCCACCTCTTCCCACTGCCTGGTTGTTTATGCTGCACATGAACTGTCACATTGAGTTGAAATCTTTCAAAGCAAACTGCAAGCTGATTTCGCTTTTATGCTCCGCTTTTGCCAGCAGGCATTAAATTTTCATTAAAATTGCACAAATACGAGCTCTCACGATACACATACGAACAAATATGCAACATTTTGTGTTG
>NW_017537042.1:228228-232096 GCF_001853355.1 Bactrocera latifrons | reverse complement strand
TACCGAATTTCATTGAAATCGGTTGAGTACTTCCTGAGATATGGTTTTTGGTCCATAAGTGGGCGACGCCACGCCCATTTTCAAATTTAAAAAAAAAAAGCCTGGGTGCAGCTTCTTTCTGATATTTCTTCCGTAAAAACTTAGTAGGGGACGTACTTTTCCAAAAAAATTACGTCCAAATATGCCCCTCCCTAATGCGATCCTTTGTGCCAAATTTCACTTTAATATCTTTATTTGTGGCTTAGTTATGACACATTATAAGTTTTCGGTTTTCGCCATTTTGTGGGCGTGGCAGTGGGCCGATTTTGCCCATCTTCGAACTTAACCTTCTTATGGAGCCAAGAACCAAGTTTCATCATGATATCTCAATTTTTACTCAAGTCACAGCTTGCACGGACGGACGGACAGACGCACGGACAGACAGACATCCGAATTTCAACTCTACTCGTCACCCTGATCACTTTGGTATATATAACCCTATATTTGACTCTTTTAGTTTTAGGACTTACAAACAACCGTTATGTGAACAAAACTATAATACTCTCTTTAGCAACTTTGTGGSGAGAGTATAAAAAACGAGTGAAAATAGTAACCTTCTTCTTCTTCGAGGACACTGCTTACGAGGTTATAGCCAACTTCGCTGGTTGTCGCGAATTGAAGGTTCCAGGTGTAGCCAGGTCCTTCTCCACCTGGTCTTTCAAACGGAGTAAAGGTCTTTTTCTTCTTCTGCTTCCCCTGGCGGATACCGTGTCGAACACTCACAGAGCTGGAGTATGTTCATCCATTCGAAGGAAATGGCCTAGCCAGCGTAGTGACTGTGTTTTAATTCGCTGAACTATGTCATCGTTTCATCCACTCCTGTATGCGCCATTCCCAATGCGGAAAGGACTATAAACCTGTCACAGAATGATGAGTGACTAGTTCTTTAAGCGGACTTTACTCTTCAAKTGCCTAATCAATCCGAAGTAGCTTCTGTTTGCAAGAGGTATTCTGCAATGAATTTCGATGCTGACATTGTTGTTGGGGTTAATTCTGGTTCCAAGATATTCGAAATCATCCACAACTTCGAAGTTATGGGCGTATGTTTGATGACCGGAGATATTTCGTCTTGCCCTCGTTCACTGCCAAATCCATTTGCTTCGCTTCCATATYCAGTCTGGAGAAAGCAGAATTAACGGCGCGGGTATTGAGGTCAATGATATCAATATCAGTGGCATATCTTCTTGTAGAAGATTGTACCTTCTCTATTCAGCGGCTGTAATTATTTTCTCTATCAATAGATTGAAAGAGTCGCACGATAGGGGGTCGCCTAGTGTTAAACCTAGTTTGATATCGAACGGCTCGGAGAAGACCTTCTCGATCATGATGGAACTTTTGGCATGTGGCGGTGGCACTCGTCATGAACGCACTCCAGCCGCTCATAAAAATATCGACCTTCTCTTCCGTATCCGATTATCCACGGGAGTGAACGCCAAGACTCGACGACTAAGTCTTTCTCCCACCACGAATCCTCYAATAAATCTCACAAAGACTTACTTGTCTTTGTCCTTGTGGCGTCCATCAACCAGTTGGCCATCGGCTCCTWCCCACTTTAGGGACYGGAGRTCCCAGGTGTATRTATGCCCTTAAAYCATAGTACTTATTACKTTTYCTGTAGTTGTCATGAAWAGTTGAGCCTTTCATKCGAGGATGTCGTTTCTTTTTCATTGAAAGTAATTTGTAAGTGGCGGGTTCCAACCCCCACGCACAACCTCGCTAGGCTAGTAGCATAGAGCTTTATACACATTTATATAGCAAACCACTTGTTTGTAGACCTACGGCCGCTCGCAGCCGCACCGCTGGTGAACAGGTTCTGCCATCAGTCGTCAGTGAATCCTAAAACCGAATATATAAAAGTTGCTCCGCTGAAGATTTCTCTCTTTTAGCCATTACCCCAGGCTACACAGAGATTTTACAATAACTGATGCCGACGTGCGAGCATATATGTCAAGGATTCATCGAATTCGGTGATTCGTTTATAAGTACTTTCTATAGCTATTCGAACAATATATTATAGGCATGGTTTATCAACTCCAAGGAGTTTTCATCAATTGCGATTGGATTTGTAACTACTTATTGTTAAACTAGTAGGTTSTTTAACTTCTATACCTTTAAGTTATACAGAAACGAAACATTCAAGATGTAACTTTGAGATAATAGTGGAATCAAAATGGAATATGAAAATTAGTTTTTTGTATTTCCGACTAATGTTTTTATGAATCTCCYACCCTGTCGCCTCCAGTTGACAGTGGCATTACGCTGAAAATTTTGGCATTCCTAAAATAACAAAAAAGCTAGGATTATATGTACATATAATATATACAAAGAGTGAGGGATAGAGAGGAACAAAAAGGAGAAGAGAATGCGGCGGACTCACATGAAGGTCACATGTTGCATGTAACTGCATGATGTGGGTGTAATTACATCTGACTGCACAAACATAGCAAAGTCATCTGTGGACACTCACACATAACTTCGAAACAGTAGCGCAGGTCATGTACTGGGCACAACGCTGTTTACTTAAGCAGGATGCAGTTGTAAGTTAGTTCATGATTGCAGCAGAGTGGGTGTATATGTGGGTTAAATTAGAGCAGATTCGAGTGACCGCAAGCCAACACAACACAAACTTACAATGGACAGATACATAATTGAGTGTGGGTAAACGACATAAGCAAAAMCAATGTTAAGAACAACGTAATGCCACAACTAAATGCATATATGGCCAATGACAATGTGGCCTACGAACCGCACTAACCTTTCGTGGCAAGAATRACAAACGCTTCTGGCTCGTTACCTCTGTCTAGTTGAGTGCCTGCTACATCGGCTGCCTGTTTGTCCGACGGTCAGTGATTGTTGCAGGCGGACTGTTGCCGCCCAMGGTCGRCCGGGTTCGACCGGAAGTGCGTTGGAAAKGGGGGCAAATTGATTTGGCAAACATGATGAGCACGCGAATTTCCGAGTGAAATTAATTAAACCAGCATTATTCGTAGAACACATCCTGCACACACACACTCACCCACATGTAAAGACGTACTTCCGCACTCGGGACAGGGGCTAATTTAAAAGCCGTACATGCTATTAAATCTGTCGCCGCTCACACAGTCAGTCGCACAAGTAGTTTGCATACTTTAATGGCTGCGATGTGCAAGTGTTTATGTTTATGCACCATCGGTGCAATTAGTGTCAACTGGCGCTGCTTGAAAATGCAATATTGCTAAACCGAACTTTACCCTCTCACTTCTATGCAGTGTGGTCCCGTATTCCGATAGCTAGTTGTCTATGGCCAACTAATTGCTTAGCTAATGAGCTGGCAACGATAGTGGCCGGTTCGGTCTGCCCGCATGTTGATGGTGCGCGAGTGCCTGTAACCCGCTTGCTTCCGTTTGGCTGGTAACTGGCGACTCGCGATGGCATAAGCGCGCTTTTAATGGCCAATTCATGGCTGATAAAGTTGCTGCTGTTGCATTTAATCGCTCGCATAAAATTAAGTTGGARCGGCAAGTAAGCCATAACGTTTTAGGAAACAGGAATTTGCATGCGCTCAGAAGTACGAATGGCTGCAACGGTTATTGTGGTTATGTGGGATTTTAAGTTACAAAAAAAAAAAATTGTTTTTATTAAACTTCAATAATACACTTTTGTCATTATTTATAAAAAAAAAACCTATAGCTTTCAGTGTATTAAATATGAATAATCTGCCATATTTTATGCTATAGTACCTAAAACTTATACTATAGCATCAAATATGGAAGGAAAATTTTACATTTCTACTAGATGACTTTAGCTACCTGTGCCTCGCGTTGTAGATATTTTAACTTAACTAAAAAAA
>NW_017537042.1:210184-226926 GCF_001853355.1 Bactrocera latifrons | reverse complement strand
CACGTGTCAAAGAGTGACACCATTGATGCCAGTAAAGAGAAAATATGCCAAATTTTAAAATTTTTTTCAATAAAGCCAGGCGGCTGAAAATCTGAAAAGYTTTTATAATCCTAAACTCTAACAGCCAATCAAGCTCAATTTTAGTTYCGCCAACTCCATTCCGGTTACTTTGATGTCGAAAGAATACCACGCTCTGGAGAGTCAATTGTCGAAAATATCGATAAARTATTAGAAAACGGTGAATCCCACCATCCTGTAAGCACAGTTTAGACTACCAGAAAAAAAATCACTGTAAAGAAAGGAAACAGAGCATAGTTCGGGTATAACCGAACATTTCATACTCTTGCACTTTTAGGTGCTGGCTTGTTAGGCTTGTTAGATATATAGCGTCTAGGGCAAGTTTTTAACCTAATTTTATTCATTTTAAAGAGAAAGTACCGTTATAAGAAAACCACGGTCTCTCAATGTTGTTAAGATAACTCACATATTGGCCGATATATGCGTATAACGTCACTCGGAAGTTCGAAAATCTTTATATTAAGTTTATAAGTTCTAAGAGGATCTGATCCAACCCATTTCTGACACACAAATATACAACTATCAAAAAAGGATTCTATCTGAATTGCAATTTTACATCTCACACATTGACCAATATTTTCGGTAAAAGACAACTATATGCGTTGAGTCCACATRTTAAAGCCTTTAGAACAGTTCTTGTTCGATTTGGGAAATATTTAGTCATGTGCCACCACACCTCAAAGMCATTATTCGTGCGAAGTTTTATCGTGTTATATTAATTGATTCTGGATTTTTGTACTGGAAAGTGAAGGTTTCAAATATAATTAAAAATTGTGTTATTTATATATATGAGAAGTAGGCGTGACTGTTCGCCCATAAAAGCACTGTCACATATCCGCAGGATGTCATGTGGCAAATTTGGTTAAAATTGGTTGGGGGTTCGCAAGATATGTGATTTCACCTAAAAGTGGTGCCACGCCCATCGTCTAATTTTGATCCCGACTATGGGGAGGAAACGGAGTTCCCATGCCATTTCATCCATTTTGACTCTGTCGGTAGTCTTATTAGAGAACTGGCGAAACCCACTTTCCCACACACATGACCCTTGCTACTGCGAACGCCTGTGCCAAAGTAGAGTTTCTTAATTTAGTGCTTAGTTATGGTACGTTAGACGTTTTCGGTTAATGTGGGCATGGCAATGGYCAGATTATGCCCATTTACGGACTTTGTCTCATGTTTTGACCAAGGAAGGCGTATGCCAAGCTTTATCAACATAGCTAAATTTTTACTCAAGTTACAGCTTGCACGGACGGACGGACAAACCAACAGTCACCCGGATTTCAACTCATCTCGTCATCCTTATCATTTATCTCACATAATTTTAGGTGATACATACAACCGTTAGGGGAACTAAACTATTATACTCTGTAACAACATGTTGYAAGARTATAAAAATCATTTKRAACTGCTCTAAAATGTTTGGATACAAGAAGAAGTTGCCACACGTATTAACGCAGAAAAACCTCAAGGACCGATTTTTTATCCGAATCGCAAAAGAGGCGATCCATTTCTCAAGCGGATGGTTAGAGGTAATCAGTAGTGGATCACTTATGACAACGTCAAGCCAAAACGGTTGTGKTCGAATAGCGTTGAGCCGGCGCAAACGGCGACCGTGCCAGAGTTGACAGTCAAGAAGCTTTTGTTATTTGTGTGATGAAATTGGCAGGAATTCATGCATTCTTCCAGAGCCAAACTCGTAATTCTGACTTGTACTGTTACCAAATGGACCGTATGAAACAGCGATTGCAATCATTCCATCAACACAACAGGCCACACACAACGATAGTGGCTCGCCAGAAACTCGGGCAGCTTAGTTTGTGGTTTCAAAGGCATTTACCATATAGTATGTACCTCACATCAATTGATTACCACCACATYCTATCTATGGCGATTAATTTWGGTGATGARAAATTCGCTTCAAGAGAAGTTTTTGAAAATKYGCTGTAMMARCCATTTCTTCGCYAATATGGACAAATTTATACAAATTGCAAACTCTTCACCAGCTTTGTTGTACTCTCGAAATAAATTGCAACAGAAAGCGTATATAATAGTTTTCTTCACTCAAAGTTTGTTTGTTAAAATGCAAATAAATCAGGACGACGAAATGAACTCCTGATGTGTGTCTTTCCGTCCGGCCGATAAGTTGAGTAAAAGCGAGATATCTTGATGAAASTTATTCATTGSCACATCAATGAGGATGGCATTGCCGAATGGCAAAGTACTATTGTCATGCCTACCAACAAGATAAGGTTAATCAAATAATAAGTGGCTACAAATTAAGCTTGACGAATTAAGCTTCGAAACATTGGTTTAAATATTTTTTGAGAAGTAAACGTAAAAGGCTTAATGGTCGTAATCGTTTCATAACTATAAAAGCCTGCAGATCTCGAATATGACAAGCACGGAGCCGTATTTTGTTCATTCGTATATACAATATGTAGGTTAGGTTAGGTTAAGAGCTCGATCCTTGCTGGGTTGCCACTAGGACAGCTTAGAACGCCGACTCGTTGTGTTGACTAAAACTCTTATATCCTGGATCATAAGACGCTCATAATCTGTAAGACTGGTAGTTTGGGCGGGAATCCCGTAAAACCATTTTTAACYCTTAAAAATTCAGCCACGCTCCTACCATTCCTTTTTGCGACCTCAGRTCGCCCGCGAATTACTAGTGACTTAGCCATTCGCCTGATTGATGTAACTATCGTTTTCATCATATCAAAAAAATATGTTTTTTTTTTAGAAACTGCATAACCTATATAGCTTAATGTAACCTCGTTTATATTACTACAATTCAATAAATCCCAAAATAATCTAAAAACGGTTAACTAAATATTTTGAATGTAATTTAATAATAATCTAAAAACGGTTAACTAAATATTTTGAGTATAATTTAATAATAATTAAAATTATATATTTGAATATAATTTAATAAACATATAAATAACACGCAATACATATTTACATTTGCTCTTTATTTAGTATTTATGTATTGTAAATAAATATTTTTGCGCCAYTGAAGCCTAGAAAATATTTTTTAAATAAATATTCCACCACACGCATACATATGTCGATTCACGTTGTCATTGCCATAGATTACGACACGTTTTTATAACAGTTTTATTTCGCATTTCTTTCTAAAATAAATATTCGCAATGCATACATACAAACGTACATATACATATATTTAAATGAAACGRTGAGAGTATTAAATTTTTAATGCATCTAAAATTACAGCTGAGCACCGAAGCGCTGAAAACAACCCATTTCTATGCCCACTACACACTACGGCTACATTTTTAATTTGAATGCGGTGAACGAAAGCCGTTTATTGTAGTTTYACCCCCAAATAATTTTTAACATTTGAAGTGGCAAAGTATTGCGGTAATTTTGCTCCCTTCTATGTTTTGGTATGCAAATTATTCAACTGATGATGTTTCTGCCTTGCATCTCCATAGCCGAGAGTGCATTTTATGTATTGTTGGTGGTAATTGTAGCATTTATAATTGATTACTGTATTACCTATGTATATAACAGAAAATTAACGTTGCTATTCATAGCCGGTCAACTGAAGAGTTGTTCGAAATTAAAAAAAGAATTACCCAAATTGCACACATTAATCGGAATGAATTTGCCTTCAAAACAAAACAAGGAGAATCCCGGAATTTTTTTCAGATTAAACTGCACTAAAATTAGTTAAATCAGATTTGCTCGTAGTTGTTGAAATATTTCAGCGAATTTTTATTGATAAAAGTAATTTTTTGTGAAATGGATAGAATAGGAAAACCAAAAAGTTACAGTAAATGAGTTATAATGATGAAGTTGCATGAAATCGGTCAGATAGTGGGCCGAACACACTCCTTGATTCAATGAGTAATTGGAACGTTTAAATCGATGTTTTCCACCGCCTCAAAGCCTTGWTCGAGGCGTCTCTTAAGTGATCGTGAAATGCGATAAATTTTTAACGAATTTTARAAAAATCCAAAAGTGAAAGCTTCAGATGTTGCGAAAGAGGTTCAAATAAGATTCCATAAAATCATTTGCAGTGACACCGTGTGTAAAAATGCTGTTAGTCGAAGTCGAGTCGCACGAAAGTAGCTATTCATAGCATAGCATTCATAGACAAAAGTGATTTGTATTTGCCAATGAGTATATTAATAAGCCATTGAAGTTTTAGAAACTGGATATTTTCTCAGCCGAAAGCAAATTTTGCATATTTGAAATAAACGGATGGAAGCTGGTTTAGAGAAAACCCGATACTGCGCTTAATAAACAAAATATTGCGGCGACAGTAAATTCAGTGGTGGCGRCGTAATGGTGTGGTAGTGTATGTCTAGTAACGGAGTGGGAAATATCGAGTCTATTGAATCAACAATGAATGACAAAGAGAGTTTATTTAGATATACTTAGTGCAAATTTGAAGCAAATTGCAGCAAAACTGTAGTAAGAGGATAGGTATTTGTTCAAACAGTATAATGACCACTTACGGGATTTGTTAGAACGTCGAATTCGCCAATACCATATTTCTTCGCAAGAAATCCTAAAAAGTGTTGTCCTAGAAGAATGGAGCAAAATCACACTGGAGGAGACACCAAATCTCATTAATTCAATACCAAAGCGCTTAAGTGAGGTTTTGTACTAAACTGTTAATGTTAAATTAATGTTTTTTATGTTTTTATACCTTTGTACGCAAACTTTTTCTGACTAGTGTTTGTAGTTTAATGTTCACATTAAACTTCTTAACTTCTCGGCCTTGACGATTTCTTTCCTGTGGTCATTCTATTAACCAAGCAAAAATGCCTAGACCAGATTTGAATCCAATTCGTACAATTTTGCCAYCCTTTTCTTTAATTTGTGACACGGCAAATGTGTCAATGGTGATCTTTTTATATCTTAAGAGTATCAGCCATCTTTATCAACATCATTTTAAGAAAAAAWTTTTGAAAATTACGACTGATTTTCKGACATCAACTTTTTATGCCCTGATATATGTATTAAATTTACTACAGTATTTGTTGTAAAGTACATGTAATATATATGTATATGATGATCGTGACGTGCTTAGTCGATTTAAGGGCACAGCAGACCTAAGATCGCGATGCAATCTTCATCATTTATTTTTAAGTTGATTTAGCCATGTCCGTCTGTTTTTCAATACGAAAGCTAGTCGCTTGGYTTTTGAGTCTGAAATTTTTCACCCGTTTTTCTCTCACTAAGAAGCTGCTCATTCGTCGGAACGGTCGATGTTGGACTACTATAGCATATACACTAGGGTGATTCGAAAAAAAAACATTTTTTTTTTTCCTTTGGTACTCTGTAAAATAGGTTCCTAGACACCTCTAAGGAAGCCTCTTCAAGAATAAGTTCTTAATTGTAACTGGAAGGTCATCCTACTTACAATTTTCTATTTTTTCTTATTATCATATAGAAAACTTTATATCTCGCTTCCAACTACTTGAAAAAATATCTTCTTCCTTAGATTTTGCAGGARATTGAATGCTCTACAAAAAAGGTCTGTACGATTTTTTCGTAAYCCCAACCGTTTAAAGATATTAACAGTTAAAGTTTGATAATTTTGGGAAAACTTTTTATTTCTTATGAATTTTGTAAGTCAATGAACAAAATTATTATGAATGATGAAACTCATAGGTTTTTGGAGAGGCTTTCTGAGGGGTGCCTAGGAACCTATTTTGCAGAGTACAAAATGAAAACAAAAAAAAATTTTTTTTTTTACTCACCCTATTGTGCACTGATGTTTGACGATGAATATCTCCTAAACGCTTAACTTAATCGAAACATCATAACAGTTCATTTTTATAGAGCAGTCAATTTCCTACAAAACTATGAGTTTTATCATTCATAATGATTTTATTTCATTGAGTTGTCTAAGAACCCATTTTTCAGAGCACCAAACGAAAAAAAAAATTTTTTTTCAATCACCCTAATATACACTAATGGTCACGCAAACCTTACCACTATACCTTCCTATTTTTTTTTTTTTTTTTTTTTTTGTCTTTTTCGTTCTTTTGGAATTTTTTTTTTTTATCTAATTTTCTTGGTTTGCTTTTATAATTCGAGGACTTACGAACTTTACTTTCAACCGCATTAATAGATGAAAAATTCCGAAATGCCTTTCGAATCACTCAACAACAGCGTTCAATACAAGTTACACACATTTCCTGACTAAGTTGATTAATATGCAAGCCCTTGAAGCATTCAGCTACCTAGGAGCATAAATAAAGAGTCGAAAAAGAGCAGCAGCTGCTCGACAAAATTTTACGAACGTGAAATACATGTATGTATGTACGCAGGCGCACAGTATTATTTGGCAATAAAAGTTTGATTGATGACTCTATTGAAGCAATGAACACATTCCATTTCTAATTTTATTTTCCAAATTTTTTCCGGTTATCCTAAAACTGCTACAAGCCACCTGAAACTGATTTCTAAAAACCCCCCCACATGTGAACCGTTGTTGTCCAAGCACACTTCAGCGCAGTAACTTTTCATTGCAACAAATCCCAACTGACAACAGCTGTTGCTTGCTCATTTATCGTCGTCGACCATCCTYCTGCTTCTTCGGCTCGACCCGCAATGCTTTCTACAGCTTTCCAGTACAGTTTATTGCAATTTACTCGAGTTGCAATTTTACAATTTTACCCTTGGTTGCACGCTTTAAATCCTTAGCAGCTGTGATCCTCTTATTACTATCTCGCCCTTTTCCTTCTGCATTTTACTGGGCTTTCTTACCCCCGTATTGACAAAAGACGTTGCATGCAGTCCAGAAGTTGTGCAGCAAGCGTCCAACCTAAGCTTCAGCTCACATTCACGTAGCCATTAGCATATTCACACACATACAGTGTACATACGAGATGTGTTCAAAAAGTATCGCGAATTTTGTGTTTTTTTCAAAAATWGTTTATTTATGCATGAATATCTATTTTGTCCCCTTCAAAGTAATCCCCATGAGATATTATACACTTGTGCCAACAGTTTTTCCAATCTTCGAAGCACTTCAAAAAATCATTTTTTTTTATCTCGATGCCGTCTTTATCTCGTCAAGAGAAGCGTAACGTCGTCCTTTCATGGGCCTCTTCAGTTTAGGGAACAAGAAAAAGTAACAGGGGCCAGATCTGGGGAATACGGTGGCTGCGACATCATTAGTGTGTTGTTTTTGGCCAAAAAGTCGCGCACAAGCAACGATGTGTGAGCAGGGGCGTTATCGTGATGCAAAAGCCAATTTTTGTCACATCTTCTCGGCCTTCTGAGAACATTTTGTAGTACCGATAAACGTTGCATTGGTCCAAGGTAGCTTCCCCGTATGCCACAGTCAACATTCGGAATGCATCCGCGCACTTAATTTCGTTTTTCACACAAAATTTGATACAGGTTCTTTGATCCATTTTTTTGAATAGGTAAAGATCGAAGACGATCCAAAAGACGTGCAAGCAAAGCAGCTGTCAACAATTAAATGAACATTCAAAATGGCCGAGCTTGTCGGCATAAGTGAGAGACATGAATACCAACATAACGCCACAAAAAATTCGAAATTCGAATATACGTAACCGGCGAAAATTCAAAATTCGCGATACTTTTTGAACACACCTCGTATATATATATATATATGTATGTGTACTGTGGCGCGCTGCACATTCTTTGTATGCTACTGTGCTAGAATTATAGTCTTCCGTCTCACCTTTGGGCTCTTCAAGCTTCGTCTTTATGGCCACATAATTCCATTAGCTCTGATTTTACTATACACTCATTTGGTATTATGCACTCTAAAGTGTGGAAGAGTGTAAAAGTGCAGCACACTTTAGTGCTAAATAGAATATACGTATCTTAAGCCTAACTATACAAGTAGGTAGACTTCTCTGTATATTAATATGTATTAAGAAACTTGCGCTACATGAAAGAGCATTAGAAAAAAATGGAACTGAAGAGAAATAAGAAATAAAGTTCTTAATAAGTTCTCAGTAGTTTAAAGACGATTATGTAATCATTATATTTCTAATAAGCCACACATTGACCAGTTAGAGTTCAGTTCTTGGGTACATATGCATTAGAGGCCAACGGCTTGTGCAATAGCAAAGACTTCAGCTTGAAATATACTGCAGAGGTCCGGCAACTTAAAAACTTGCCTTATGCCTAACTCTGGGCAGTATATTTCCGCGACCAACTCTATCGTCAGTTTTTGAGCTATCAGTATAGATGTTTACGACAGACATCTTTTTCTACTTCCTACTTTGAACCTACGGTCGGTGTTTGAACAACCGCCAGTACCCACCGAGCTATGCTCGAAAGTTCTATTTGTAAATTCTCCTCCAGCCAGTAGTCGTGTTACCTATTTTGCTACGCTGTTTTCAGCGAAAAGGTCTGTAGGTGACAGATTTAGTATCAGTTCAAGAGCCGCCATTGGAGTTATTCTTAAAGCTCTCATTATGCACAGCATAATCCTTTTCATTGGCTCTTCACGGTAACAATAGCTGTGTAGCGCCAGTGCATGAGAGGAAGAAAGCAGCTCGTTTAGTACAATTATGATTGGACCCAGTGTAGACGAAGAACTGGTAGCTGGCAGCTAATTAAGTTATAACGTAGAAAAAAGGTTGTAGGTAGAAATGGATATTCCAACTCTGTGCTCATGGAAAAGAAAGGAGCTGAATATTTTGGAATTATCTGCCCAATTGTCATATGAGTTTGAGCCACTGCTTAAAATATATTTAATTGTGGGGAGTCTACTCTTTCACGAAAACAAGTATTTGAGTGGCATAAAGCACTCAGTAATGGCCTCGAAGTCATTGAAAACTTGTTTCATACGAGTCGTTAATGTCTTGCTGTTAATGATAATAACATCGAAAAAAACGAAGGAAACCGTGCTTAAAAATTATCGTGTTAGCAGCACATAGATAGCAGAGAATCTCATTATCTTTTGTGGATCTACTCAAAACTTTATGGTCAATGTTTTATTTATTACGAAGAAATTCAGCACTTTCTTTGACTCTTTCACTTGACTCTTTAAAATACATTTTACAGTATATCGAAAATTTCATATACTTGTTATTTATATAAATTTAACTTACAGTAAAAATAAGATATTAATATTTTTTCATGTGTAATGGCATATTAAAACCTAATTCTATACTAATTTTAAATATGCTATATGATATTGATAAATTGGGAAAAGTTTAAAATGCAAAATACGTTTTTCGCAAAACTGACATGATTTTGCTTCTATTATGTATATATGTATCCATGCATTGTATTTGTGATACACGCACTCTGAAGGGATTAAAATGTACTTACACAACAGTTTAAGCAAACTCTGTCGAATTAATGGCGAATTTTAAAGAAACTTTTAACCATTAAACTGATAGATATGTTCGCTATCACAGCAATATCGTATTTACTGTAAAAAGTAGTTGCAGTTTAGCACTTTTTAAGGTTTATACAACCATTGTAAATACACTTGTGGTATGAAGGTTGATTCAAAAGTAAGAATTTCTGCGACGAACATCAGCTCGCTTAATATTATATTATCCCCGAAAGTTATTTAGTAGCTGTAGATGTAGATCTTGCACATTATTGTCATAGTTTTTATCTGTAATTTTAACGGCAGCTAGCGACATTTTAAAACAATGGAGGTAGATATAGAGTCAAATATGCGTATCAGGATGCTGAGGGCCCTTGGCTTTGCATTTTAGAAGCGACAACTCGATATTATGGTCTTACCCCTTCACCCAAAAAGTGAGTWTATTGAATGAATCTCACGTACTGTTAGATATATATACCTTATATATTCCGCACTTTTTGTTTCCAATTAGTCCACCTTTCACATCTTGGTCGGGTTCGACGCCGATCTAAAACCTCTGCCGTACTGTGGGTCCGGCACCCGGCCGCAGTACGACTTCACACTGGATTTAATATTCCGACCCTACCTGCCTTTAGGTTTAAACCACAGCAGCCACGAATCTCCTCAACGGACCCAAACCTAATGAGCAGATTGGAGTAAACTCCAAGGGCTAACTGCTCCCCGTGGTATCAGWTTMTCCGCTCAGAMCTTGTAGCTTTTGCTATTACCAGTTGAGCAACCAGTCGCCCAATTACTGGTGACTTTTGCCGCTTCAACTTCAAATGTCTTTTGATCAGAAGGAGTTTCATTCAAAGTCTTTAATATAATTCCAAACTGAGTATTATATATATAGTACTATTTCTAATATAGACTATGCTGAAATTTCAGATACAGAAATGGATTATAATCGCCTTTTACGATAGCCTTACCGCGGGCAAATTCGACCCCCTGCCCGCAGTCACTGTTGACAGTCATAACTTCGAAGTCGTAGATAATCTTGTCTATTTTGGAACCAGAATTATCACCAACAACAACATCAGCCTAAAAATCCAAAGCAGAAYTACTCTTACCAACATCTGCTACTTCCGACTGTATAGACCTACCTATTGAGAAGTAAAGTCACGACGAACAAAGCCAAAATTCTACAAGTCATTCATCATCCCCGTTCCGTTATATGGTGCAGAGGCATGGGCGATGACAACTTCCGATGAGTCGACGCTACGAGTTTTCAAGAAAAGGGATCTGTGGAAAATCTTAGATTTTTGACTTTGTTTGATTCAAAATGTTATAAGGTTATGTTCAGAACCCGATTTTTCGCGAGGTCACGACACCGGTCTCACTTGGAGACACCTGTCCATTGGGATGCCCAGAGCTTCTAAGTGTGCACCAAAAAGACCAACGCTTATCTACAAAGCGCCTTGAGCCAGCCACAAGTTAATTGAGCTGGCTGATATCTACTCTAAGTAAATTAGGTTCGTAGAAACTATAGTCAGCAAGATGCTTCAACCTTAATCTGGCGAAAACTGGACAGTGAAAGGAAGAGCCTCTGTATATTTCCATCTCATCTTTCTCTCTGCAATTTTTACATATTCAAAATGTTTGCGCTTACAKCTTGAGTACCAATGAGACATTGTTCATTTCGGCCATGCGAAATTTGTTGAGAGCTAGCTCTAGACCATAAGGCTTCCGCAACTTAACAAGTGCTGATGCTGACCAGCAATTACTGATCTCGTCCGAGGCCCATAGATACAGCGCCCAAGCGCACGAAAACAGGGGAAACCCTGCTCGTTCCTATCTTGATGACAATTTTGTAAGAGTGCCGTCTTTTGCGAGCTTCCGCTGTGGCCAGGCACCCAGTTTTATATGAAAGCAACTTCATACTACTGTTAGTGAGGTCATGCACTCGTTGACTAGCCTCGACTCTGGTATCGAGTTGGATGCATATCTCCGCACTTCGGAGAAGTACATCTGTTGCTACCTTAAGTGCTGCTATTTTCGCTTAAAGAACACTGCAGTCGTCTGACAATTGTTAATTAATTGAGTGCTTTCGACAGTAGACTCCAACCCCAAGCCTTCCCTCTTTGCGCTTCGAACCGCTCGTAAAAAAGCTCACTGCACTTCTTCTACAGCGACTCCACCCAACCACATGTCACTTGAAGGTATGTGTGCGGAGACAATTCCGCTAGGGGTAGGCTCCGCGGAGCAGTGGTTCAAGTTATCAGAAATACAATAAAAAAAAAACAGAGAGGATTTCGGAATGTTGCTTTTCGAACTCTTCATGCGTCCGACTTCCTGTAGTCTAATAGCAACCTTTGCAGCAATGCTATGTTCACTAGTGCTAAAGGTAGAATGGCATTAAATGGCACTGTTGGTGTTGTACGTAGTGCACCGCTGATGCCAATAAGAGGCTCTTGTTCCGTTCTTATGACAGTCGGGTGCAAGCAAGCATGTTAGCATTTGGTTGCAATACTCATATAGCACTCCCCAAACGCTTTGCATAAACGATTTCATAGTTCTAGATATTCTAATTAACTCAATATTTTGCAGATGGTCGAAATAATCCGCAAGCTTTTAATTATTACAAATTCCAAGAATACCTAATGTGCTGCTGCAATCCTCCTTCTTTATTTATTTTGCCAGAATTTGTACACTGCATTGCACAGGTTTGTGGGAAAGCATTATTCGTTCTGTATTATTTAGATTTCGCCGAAAATGTATTTCCATAATTGAAGTGCATGCACAAAATTCATTAAACTGATATATCGTAGCTTTATTTTGGCCGAAATTGATTCACTGTTTAATTTAATTTTTCGAAATGCAACTAAGCGGCTAATGCGCTTATACTTTGCCTAATACGTGTAAGCCTTTAGGAGAGAGCTTAATCATTTTTACATTTTTCATTTCAAAACTATTTCATTAAATGAAAAAAATAATTTTCCACAGATTTTAAATTGTGCTAGTATGCTTACTTGAAAATATCTAAACAAATTATTTATCACGCATTTCAAATGTCGCAGTTTAGTGTCAATAAATTTCCTAATATTTATTTTCCAGAGTTCATAAATGAAATATTCGAAATGCATTTTACTTCATATCTTAATACAGTGGGATGTTTCAAATATTGCAAGGAATTTTAAATGCAAATAAATGAGAACAGTCAAGAGCAAAAATACGTGGCATTACAATKTGTTTAAATAACTTTAAATAACAAGCAAGGCAAGCAGCCAGCCAGTATATAGGCTGCCACGCTTCAACGGTATTTTTTCTCGAAATGTATGGCAATAACCGCAGACAGCCTTCTAATRTTATAAATTTACTAGACCCATAAAATGTATTTATCAACTGTCGTTTTGTTGCAGTGTGCGTTTTTGTCTCAAAGTGTTTATGAATTTATGGTCTAATGCACTTTGTTTGGGCTACAAATCTTCCAGAAGTATTTCGTGAGAAAATAAATAATAAATTAAACTTTTAATAAAATTATGACTTAGTTCCAAAAAAAAACCACACAAGTGAAGATATTAAAAATTTTTGTTTGCAATTTTCAGAAAACTGCTTGTGCACATGTGTAAATGTAAATATATAAATGAGCCTACAAATGACGCCATTGTTTCGTTCTGGATGCAGCACCCAAGCATTCTGAGGTAAGTGAAACGTGTCTATAAATTTAGTACCCTCGTATAGTAAAAGAAAAAAATTTCAATGAAAACAATTTAAATGATATTATATATTGGCTAGGGTGAGCCAGAAATTCTTATAAAATTTAGGGGTTTAATTGAACCTATATGCAGAAAACAATATCTTACTTAAGCAGGCGTTTTAGCTTCAAAGCTGTCGGTGAACATTCAAAGTTTCCTACTCGATCTCCTATTAACGCTTTCATTAAAACCACTATACTTATTATTCGAATAACCCGTTTTTATTAAAAACGCTTTAACTTTCGTTTGGCATAAAAAAAAGAAAATAGAATCCGTGTAGTATTCTTGCCGAGCATAAACTTTTCTGAAAAAAAATCTATCTCAAATCATTTTTGAGATTTTCACAAAAAGTTAGTGCAAATTTTTGCGATTCTGGACTTATAACCAGACTTTTAAAAAAAAATTAGCCGGAAAATTGCGCATAAAATAATCACAAATATAAAACCTTTTTGACAAATCTGGACTGTAAAAGATATACTATATACATTTTTTTAAATATATTTGTGAAACTATGAAATTTTTAATCAAATAACACATATTTTGACTTTCTCCACTTTTGAAACTTTCAGAAATAAGATTTTTAGAATTAAAGCAAAAATCCCCATTAAGTAGATTTTTAGAAAAATTTCTATAAAAWATTGCGATGTAAAATATTACATTCTAAACGGTACAAATGTTACAGTATATTTCATGAACATATATTTTTTACTTCTTGGAAATTTTTTAAGATGTTGTAAAGAATTTTTTTTTAATAATTATAAATATTAACCTTAAAAGAAATTTGAAAATAAAAAAGGTAAAAATTAGCAGCTGATGAAGTGAGGGGTCTCAAAAAATTTACATGTGACCATATCCACGATTTTAACCCTCCTAGCAATCTTATATCAAAATTACAAATATAAATATTTGGAATAATGTCGCAATGTGTGGTCCCACGAAAAAATTAAAAAAAAGTAAGGATGGATGGGCTAAGTTCGGGTGTAACCGAATATATTATACTCTTCCAACTTGCAAGAGACAAATCCATACATACAGACATATTTTTAAGTGTAAAACGTTAACCAGAGGATTGAAAACCAGCAATTATATACATATGAATTTATAACTCATACACCGAAAGACAAAATTGTAAGGTTTRTTAGAAGAAATAAAATCACTAGATGTAGTATATGGGAGTTGAGGTAATATMGATCAGTTTTATCTATTTTTCGCAGTACCACAGACTAAAACATGGATTAAAGTCAGCCAGATGTTCGAAAATGCTGATATTAGTAATATAGGAGCTAGATCCAATTTTCGCTTGAAGTTATCTATTTTAGGCACAAACATACACTGTTTTGAGTAAAACACGCTCTCTTATTTTCATTGGGATAACTCACATATCACGATAAATCCTATACAAATACAGCCCGAAATTCGAAAGTCTTTATAATAGATGGATGGGGACTAAGATTCTAACTGTTTTCGATATACAGACATATCTTTGTCAGARAAGAATTATCACTTAATTTCAATTATAAATCTCAGACATTGACCGATATTTTCGATCAAAAGTTGCTATAGTTACAGGGCTCCAAATATTCCGTAACTTAGGTAAACAGTTTTTGGTGGACTTGGACAATTTTTGGTCATATGGTGACTATTATTGTTGTAAAGTTTTGTGACGTTATGTTAATTCCTTCTTGATTTGTGTAGTGAAAAGTGAACGAATCAAATGGAATTTAAAATTGTGCTATATGGGAAGTAAGTTGTGGTTCGATTTCGTCCATTTCTGAACGGTTGCATAGAAATGTGAAAAAAAGTTGGGGATGTAATCAAAATGTGGTTGGTGTCCGATTTTCRTGTCGGCTCTCGGGAGCAAAATTTAATGTATTTAGTTACGGATTTATTGCATTTTTAGTAGTTTTTAAAAGTACCGTTATATGATGTTATCTTTCGATTTCATCGCTTTTCACACTATCGGTAGGAGTTCTTATAATATTTGTGCGGGGGGAATTTGGTTATTGTAACATAATTGGKTTAGGAGATATGTACATTAAATTTATTAGAAGGTGTGGCCACGGTTTTTGCTAGTGCGATCCTTTTTACCAAGTTTTACATCTTGATTTAGTGTTTATGAGAACCATTAGATGAACAAAATTATGAAACTCTGTAGCGACAGGTTGCAAGGGGTATAACAATTTTCACGAAGYGACGACCACCTGAATAAAAAAAAATTTTTTTTTGGTGTCCTTTTTTGTTTGTTTGTGAATTTTTTTTTTTTAAATAATAAAAATTGAAATTTGGGGATATGGATAGTCACAGGCMTAATCAAATCTATAATGAATAAAACTGAAATCGTTTTATAGGCATATTCGTATAACTTTGAAAATATAATGTAAGAAAATTGATTTTGTTTTTTCTAAACTAGAATACCGCCTTAAACTAAAAATTCTTTATGGCAAGAATATTTTATCTTTGTAAAAAAGTTTCTTTTATCCCATAAATTCGACATTTTGTTTTTTGGTTCACCCTAATATGCGCTTTGTTTACTTTCCCTTGTTGAGTTGAAGAAATTTTAACGCGTACAGTAAGCAGCCGGCTGTGAAAGGTTGTTGAAATTGAAAATTTGCAAAACAATACATTTTCTTCTTTCTTTTTATTGGAATTGCACMTATGGCRAAGAAAATAAATKTTGGTAAAAATAGYGGCGAATCAGCAAAAMACAAAAAACGCGTTTTAAAGTTCAAATACTTATAAATGCATGTTTATYAGCGCATTTGGTCTAATTTGCTTAGTTTTATTTTATTCCATTTTAATTAGACTAATTTAATTTAAATTTGTATTCGAAAATAACAAAATATTTTTATAGCCGGTCATTATACTGCATAATAATTTCGTTTGCCAAACGGTTATTTTTATATAAAAAAAAAATTGAAAATAGACCCTTTTTGCTCAAGTAAATCCATATAGCCCCTAAAGGCAATTTTCGAAATACAGTAATAGTAATCGCATTTTATTACTGTATTTCGAAAATCTATAATAATAATCGCATTTTATTACTGTATTTCGAAAATCTAGAATGCCATTTAAGAAATTCATTATTTACTTCTTTATCTTAATTCCGAACGTTGTAGTTGTTTTAATACCTATTAAGCAAACGGAAATAAAATAATTTTCTAGTTCTCTTAATTATTCACTCACTGGCAATTTTGTTGCCGTCATGTATATATTTAAAATAGTTTCTTCAATTTAATCTGTATTCATTTGTTCAATTAGAATTCTTTTTGTTCATCGGAATAGAGTTTGCATATGTGTATGTAGGTTTGTGGTATTTGTACGTGTGTGCTAAYTAATGCGCACACTAAATTTTTTCATCACCCTTCAATGTGCTTTKCGCTTTCAAATCAATTCCGATTCATTCAAACCGCAATTAAAATATGGCTAATTATAAACGCAAATAACTTATGGCCTCCACTGTAATTATTGCGGTCATGTTGTGGTAATCACATATTTTTTTGTAACACAYGTCTGTTACTTGTTACATTTTAAATTATTTAATTACCTTAATTACTGTAAAATTTTATTGCATTCAAACTTGCATTTCGTTACATAAAAGGTCAATTGAAAAGTCGCTGGCCTGA
>NW_017537042.1:207984-209900 GCF_001853355.1 Bactrocera latifrons | reverse complement strand
TGGTGTACGCCTGAAAGAGCTTATTACCGACGAAAACATCATAAAAATAAAAAAAAAAATCAATAAAAAGTCCACAAAATAATTTTAGATGACGTAAAGTGAAGTTATTCGAGATAGCAGGCGATCTAAAGATATATACTCAACGTGTACCTCATATCACTTACGAATATTTGGATATGAGAAAACTCTGTGCTGTATTGATGATTCTATACGGCGTTTGGAGATGTTCACTTTTCGGATATGTGACAATGGATGAAAGAAGGTTCCATCATTTCCTCAAAATTCCAATCGGCACTTATCCGAGTGGAGTGCACAACATGGRCCCCTTCCATAGCATAAAAGAAGGGAACAGTCGTCTGTGAAGATATGGCGTCTGTATTTTGGGATCCGAATGAGATAATTTTTATTGACTACCTTGAAAAGAAACACCATCAACAGCGACTATGAAATACCATTATTGAAACGTTTGTAGGATGTCATCGCCGAAAAATGGCCTCATTTGAAGAAAAAGAAACGATGGCAATGCACTGTGTCATAAGACATTGCAAACGATGGCAAAAATCCATGAATTGGAATTTAAATTGCTTCCGCATCCACTGTATTCTACAAATCTGACCCCAGATTTTCAGATCTCAAAAATATGCTTGCCGAGAAGAATTTTTCGTCGAATGTAGAAGTAATCGCCGAAACTGGGGCCTATTTTAAAGTAAAGAACAAATCGTAGTACAAAAATGGTATCGAAAAATTGAAGGATCGCTAAATTCACAATGTTTGCCAAAAAACTGTGTTTTACGCGGGTATGCCGGGGACTTTTCAATTGACCAGTTGGGATCGAAACTCATAAGMCCATGTCTCATCGGCAGTTATAATGCTCTCCATGAATGTTTGATCGATATTTGCACAATCAAGCATGTCCACAGAGACCTGTTTACGGTACTCTTTTTGAAAAAAAAAAAAATCAATTTTAGCGAGACGAGTCGAGCAAGAACGCTCTTCATACCCAGAATATCCACCAAATCATTCGAATGAACTCGGGAGAGATATCGAGATCTCTTGTCATCTCTCTAATACTTGTCTGACGATCTTCAAGCACTATATCCTTCACTTTATTAATATTTTCATCAGTTSAAAAGGTCGAATGTCGTTCACAACGAAATACAAATTTTAAGACAAATACTTCGCACTACCGACTTATCACGCCCATATTTGCCATAGTAATTAAGTGCAGTCTTACCAACTTAGAAAAATGTAATTACAATTTCCGGGTGGTTTTGTAACACAATGTATGACAGTTTATATTTGAATGKAATACCATAAAACAGGATATTGTTTCGCCACTTTTTAATCAAAGTTAACATCAGATAAAGATTTTTCAAGAAAAACAGATGTTATTAAATTCTTTGCTGACCAGTTTAGCCAAGTTAAATTTTAATTTCTGTTATATTACATATTCAGGTATAAAATAATGACAGCAAAGTCAATAAAAGYTTTATTTCCATTGCAATGCGGTTACACGCAACCTGTGCGCTGCTCCAGTGGTAAACAACAATAGYAGTAGTAGTAGTAGTAGTGTAYACACACWCMCACATCAAGCATCATTGTTTGCAAACATTCATTTATTATTTAAACACTTTATATTTAATATTTATAATTATATTTTTTATTGCTGTTGTTTATGTGAATTATTAATAATGCTGCCRCATCTTGGTAGTCAAAAATCTCACCATCTGTTTGTGATTTTAAATGTCAATTAAGGCATATTATTTAATTTGTCGCATTTTTTCCTCATGCACATCGATTTCAATGTCTATATTAGCAAAATAATATTTTATGTTTAAGCATGTTTAATTTTTAATGCTTTACATATTAATGTGTGAATAATTAATGACTACCGTTGGGCAATCTGTTATAAAAAT
>NW_017537042.1:205319-207405 GCF_001853355.1 Bactrocera latifrons | reverse complement strand
AACTAAAGAGAGTGCCAGTAGTTTCAACTTTTTTATTTGTATACCGCCCAAAATTTCCTTTTCATTTAGAAACTTTGCTATTTACTATCAGTTCAACCTCCAGAAACACCAGAACTCCTACTAATAGCAACAAGCTATAGCTTTCAAAAAGAAAATAGTTTTCTTAACGAAGACTAAATCAAAATTCACGTCTTTTTTGGTAATTGGTAGTTTTATTGGATTGAACGGACTGTTAATTCAACACTGGCTATTCAAACTGTGTAAGACTAAGAAACATTTCTGGGGTTTTATTTTGATTTATTCTGAAGTTTAAAAACGTCTGCTCTGAGCACTTTTGACCGTCACCTTCTACTCGTTCTTAGTAAAAAAAAAAGAAGGAGAGGAAAAGGAATTAAATCAAGAGTTCGGTCCTCAAAGATTCGTCTCTTTTGTGGCTTTAAATAATCAGTTCTATATACTTTAAAAATCAGTAGAGACGAACTAATGCTCATAAAGCTCTATTATGACTACTTCTGCATTGGAAAACATATCCTGAGCTCGTCAGAAGTACAAAAGATAACCAAAAGACTGTAAGCTTAGTCTCGTAAATGAGAGAAATTTTCTTCGACTCGGTAGACGTGATAAGGCTAAATTTTTAGACTTATCAGCTAAGTTAAGTTAAAGTAAAAGTTACTCACACGCCATCTCCAATTGTGGTACACTGTGACGTATGAGTAATAAAAACTGTACGTCGTTGTGTATTGATAGAAACAAGCCTTGGATGCTTTTGTGCTCCATAAGGTATATCATTCTATAGTAATAAAGATTCTGATTACGGGAACCCATCACAATATATTTTATTACTCATACGTAAAGGTGTACCACAATAGGTCATAGCGTATGAGTAACTTTTATATATTTTCACACATACATATGTATGTGCATATAAATATGTAGATATTTTGTAAAATGATTTTAATTTCAAAATTTATTTTTATCAAAACTTACTTAATTGTTTCCATAACGGTATTCGGTTTAACAAAAAAAAAATTTTTTTTTTTGATTGTTTTAGTATAATAGTTTCGGAGATTCAACCTTGAGAACTTGTGCACTCAAAGCTAGTGAGGCTAAGTGCACCGTCTTTAAAGACGTTTTTCTCAAAATTGTGTTTTTGAAGTCGGTTGGCAAGATTTCTCGAGAACTACTCAACCGATCTTCATGAAATTTTACACAGGGCTTTAAATACAATTCTTAAAGACTTGTGCGAATGATTTTTATTCGATTCAAACTACTTGAGAAAAAAAAAAGTCGCGAAATTTTCACTGATATTATAATTAATTTAAATTATTTTTTCACTTTGGCTGATCCTGTAAGGAGTTATCCTGCCAACGCGGACGCATCTTGTTTCCGAGAGTTCACTGGGGTATGGCGTCGCAATGGGCGAGTTCTAAATGTTTTTGTATAAAAATTTCAGAATTTCATTATTATATGAGAAAAAAATTGTTGAAAACAGACTGTGTTTTACCAGAGAAAACCCATGTAACCCGTTAAGTGGTTCTATTTCAAAAAATTTAAAATAATATAACTGTTAATAGATAACAAAAATATCAAGTTATATTGACATTTTCATTGTAATTGCTAATATAACTAAATATACATACATAATATATGAGAATCAAKATTATTCTCCGCTCTCACCTTTTTATAATCCCCACTCAACGCATTTAATACGCAATTTCATTTGTTACGCCGTAGCTGTTTGTTATTGTAATTTGTGTTGTAGTTGTATGGCTTACTTGTTTCACTCAAAATTCACACCGAATCGCGGCAAGTAAGTAAAATAGCATTTGGTTGTTGTTGTTGTAGCGCGCTACTTATTTATAGGTAAATATGTAGAAAACAAAAGCGATTCACACGATACACAACCGCCGCGRCATTCAAGCGCTAAACAACAACTCAAGCAGACAAAGAACGCTGAGGCTGCTGATGAGCCTGCCGTTGAGGTTGAGATTGATGAGAAGGTTGATGCTGCTTAGGCCTGCTGATAACCGCCTGTATGCATAAAACTGTGTGCTTACGCAGCGAGCACTGTCGGCTTGCAAGTAGT
>NW_017537042.1:200577-203204 GCF_001853355.1 Bactrocera latifrons | reverse complement strand
CTGCTCATTCGTTGAAACAGCCGATATCAGACAACTATAGCATATAGCTGCCATACAATCTCAATTATCGGAATAAAGTGTTTGTATGGAAAACTTTTTCATTTGAATAGATATCTTCACCAAACTTGGCAGGGTTTATTGTCCGTGGCAACGGTGTAATCTGCGATTGTAGTGTTTAGATCGAGTCACTATAGCATATAGCTAACATACTATTTCCGATTRRAATTAAGTGCTTGTATGCACATTTTTTTCTTTTTTCAAGGGTTTTATAGCTGCGGTGCAAACAAACTTAACGTCAAGCACTTTTTAACTATACAAAATGATGATGAAGAATCAGATGATATGTAATTGATGCAATAATAATATAAAATAATATAATCAACTATGAGACCCAAATAGCTTCCGCAGTAAAATAATTCAATTTCAGTGCGCTCCCCTTTGTAAAAAATTCTTCAGGAAAAAAATCTTTTTTCTTTAATTAACAACTAAAGTAGAAATAAAACGTTTTTTGTTGCATGTTTCAGTTTTCTATAAATACGCAATGCTGTATGCCTTTTTATATTACTCATACATCACGGTGTAGCACAATTGGTCATGGCGTATGAGTAACTTCTATAGATAGATATTTGGTTAAACGATTTTAATTTGAAGATTTATTTGTATTAATTCCAGATATACTTAACTGCTTGCATAGCTTAACTGATTGCTTTTTAAATTTATATGAATATATATTTTTTTAACTTAAAATTATTTTAAGGCCTTAAGCTCAACTAATACTCAATTTTTTGGAGCTCATAAAACTAAAATTTATTCAAAAAATAAAATAAAATATGGTAAAAAATAATAATAATTTTTCTAGTAGTCGTAATAATAAAAAATATCCAAAAATCTTAATTTTCACCATGGTAATATTTGCATATAGCATAGATGCATACTAAATAAATTTCGAAAATGTTTCGAAGTCAACTAAAATAAATTAAAATACTACATAAACGGAAATTAAAGAATCAAATACACATAAAATAAAGTCACTGGAAATTAAAAAGTCACATAAACAAAAAACAAAGTCATTAGAGAACAATTATTGTAGTCAGTGAGCTCTTTGCCCTCAACAAGATATATTTATCTCTTGTTATATAGTTAGCGTTGAGTGACCGTTATATCAAACTTGAAGGTCAAAAATGTCAATTGAAGCCATTTTAATGATTAACAGAATCAACTTTGTAATTCATTTTTGATACTTCTTCCGCCATCTAAGTGACTTGAATCGTATCAGGTTTGCGATGCTCTAAAAATGCCTCAATAGCATATGAAAGCTTAATCCAACTACAAATTTGTTCGTCATCACAATAGACATGAAAGAGTACTTTGCTGTTATATTTTAAATAAAATTCTAATATTTTTTTATATTTTTATTTTTATCCTTTTTTTATTATTATTATTATTTTTTTATTCAATAAATTAAGTTGGTGCCATAAATATTTTCAGTATAATTTTTACAAAAAAATTATTAAAATTGAATGAGTTTATTTTTTCATTTGATACAATTTTGTTGCCTTTAAAGAATGAATTACATTAAAAAAAAAAAACAAATTTTAATTTTTACTATTCGCTTCCATCTAGTGAACATGCATTCTATTCCAACGAAATTACTATGTAAAAACTAACTCAAACTAACTAAACTCATTCATATTGAAATTAAAGAGTATTTCTAATGCAAAAATATACAAAATTTATAAATAATCTCAGCACGTACAGAAATAACTTTGACCAAACCACATCACCTATTTTCCAAACACATATGAACTCTGAACTTAATGCATCAATTAATAATTTGCCAATATGTACACGTAAACACACATTTATAGCCATTCAGAAATATACAGTTAAGCAAAGCCGAAAGGGACACGACGAGCAATTTTAGTGAGCGAAATAAGAAATTTATTTATTTCACTGCCRTTTGCGTGTGTATAGGGGAGAGTAGTCTCGCCGCTGCTCTCACCCAGTTGAGAACTTTCTACCATTCCATGCATGTATGTGTTTATGTATTTAATGATATTCACCATAGCTACCACACCATGCAACGCACTGCACCGCACTGGCACCTCACCTTCTAAATGAAACTCTACCAGTTGATATCCTTTAAGCAACTCGAATGCAAATACACACACACAAATTGTTATTTTTTGCTTTGCATGTGAATGCGTACATAGGTGTGTAAGTATGAGTGCCCGCTTTTCAGTTGATTTAGTCGGAGCAGAGCACTCCACTGCATGCGTGGGATTGGGTTAACATAGCGAGTTAATACTTCGTTGGCGAGGCGAGGAGCCACAAAGCTAGAGTTATGTGTATGCAGACGGGTATAAGCTGTGCGCCAGAGCGGAAGCACACAGGTTGTGGTGAGGAAAACATGTGAGCAAAGCAACACAGCTGTGCGTTTGAGAATTTGTTGTTGTTTGTGTTACTTTTTTCTGTAGAGGAGCTACACTTGAAAATTGATTTTTGCGGATTTGATTTTAGGGAATTCTAACATTTTTGTTGGAAGCTGTTTGTTGGAAAAAAATATAATTTAAGGTGATTTTGCTTAACAATTTTTTTTATTAACTAATTTTTGTTTTTGTAAAATG
>NW_017537042.1:197705-200076 GCF_001853355.1 Bactrocera latifrons | reverse complement strand
TTTTTACACTAAAAGCAAAATTATATTTTTTTTTTAGATTAAAAAAATATTTTTTAAAACAATTTAAGATGGTTTTGCTTTACATTGTTTTATTAATTAATTTTTAATTATTAACTCAGTTTTTGAGGTATTGATCTGAAGTTTTGCATATGTATGTCCTTTTCTCTCCAAAAAAAGATCATTTGCCGAAACCGCCTGCCTATATGRGACCCCTATAGCATACAGCTGTCATACAAACTGAACGATTGGATTCAATTTCTTATATGGCATACTTTTTATTTTTAATATTTATCTTCACATAATTTGGCATGGGTTATTGGCTAAGACAACGCTATAATCGCCTAACCAATTTTTAAGATCAAACCACTATATCATATAGCTGCCATACAAAGTGATCGATAAAAGTCCAGTCCTTGTATAGAAAACTTTCGCATTTGATGAGGTATCATCCCAAAATTTGGAACTTATTATTCTCCAAGGCAATGAAATTATGTCCGAAAAAAATTTTCAGTAGGACTACAAGCTCAATTTCTTGTATAGGGAACCTTTTTATTTGGCTAAGTATCTATGAAATTTGGCATGGATAATTGCCAAAGACAGCGCTACAACCTCYACACAAATTGTTCAGATCGGATGACTATAGCATATACATAGCTGCCATATAAACTGACCGCTCAAAACCAAAATAAAGATATTTGTAKGCCTTTTTATACAATAAAAAATGCATCTGTAATGAGTATTTTTGCGTTTTTTCTTGCTTTAATTTTTTTTACAATTAATAAGTATATTTATTATTATTATTTACGTTTGTACAACAAAATTCTTTAAATTGCTCATTTCGACTAATTTCGACTGACTAAAATCACCACTAAACACTTTTTCTTTATACCTGTTTTTGTTGCTATCAATTGATTCGAAATGCCGTTAGAAATCGAAAATCAATTTCTGCTCACACCAAAACACTGCATACTTCTTGTTAWGAATTTCATTTTCAAGCCTTTTGTTTTTGTAAATTTTCGCCTAAACGTTGGCAACCATTATTTGTTAGCTTTTAAATGTTGTTGTTTTATTCGCACTTGTTTCAGCCATTGAGGCTTTTATCCTTGAGTCGAGCAGTTGCCACAGKATGTTTAAATGCCCGCACAAACACCTACACTACAACCAAACACAGGCACACACACACACACCAGCACATGCACCAACGCATTTATATGTATTTAGAAACAAATGGACGCGAGCGCTTAGAAAACAACAACAAGTACGCGCGCACACCGCTCGTTGCTTCAAACGTATTCGCATTCACACTTGTCGCGCTGGCAATCGTACGCTCGCTTCGTCTACAACTCGCATGCACGACGTGTGTGTGTGTATTCGCGCGACTTCGTGTATGCCGGTGGCGACGGAGAGCTTTGCACCACTTAATGTCACAACGTTCGTACATTTGTTTTTGTAAGACACACACACACACTCATACATTGTTTTTGTTGTACGCTTCCGTTCGTGCTTCAACCTTGCGCGCTTGTTCGTGCGTTTGGTGAAAATATTTGAGTGCGATTTTCACCTTTTCGTGCATATAACTGTCCGTACGTATGAGCGCGTGTGTGTATTCGCTAACAGCAACAACTATGCAATTGCGAAGTAACGGCACAATTGACGATTCAGTTTTTCCAGACACATATTTTCCACACACACACACGCACTCACGCATATACCTGCTCGCGCATACCTCGATATGTACGAATATTTTAGTGATCCGTTAGTTTTTATTTTCCGCTATGCACTTTTTATTTAACACACCGTTACATTTCCGCTTTTTTTCGCTAAAAACACATTTTCACCTACTTTTCAAGTATTTGTATTTTTGCTCATCAGCTCAGCCTATTTTATACATATTTGCTTGTGTGTTTCGCACGCATCACCTTCCGCGCATTGCTACCCGTTGCAAATTCAAATTCGAACTGACTAGCTGAGCGCCAAGCTAACTGTATGGGGACCCATACGAGTGGCATTACGTCCATGTGTGTGTATGTGTGGCTGTGTGAGCGCTCAAATGGCGCTGTTGCTTTTCACTTGATGCTGGACTTTTCCAGGGGAGCGCGTCCAAATTGTTGAGTTCAAACACACAAATACATATAAAYGCAAGCGTGCAAAGCGGGAGCGTGAGAGTTTCGTGCGTTTTTCCTCATCTGAAYTGAGTAATTCACCTCTGGCCAGCTGTTTGTGTTGTTGCTTACAAAAGGCAAAAGCTTTTGAGGGAGCCACACAAATGTCACAGGTGTCCGACGCAACAGTGGTGGTTATGAATAATAAGCCAGGAAAATATAGAAAAATATTTTTTTTCTCTTTTATGCAAACATTAATTTATTTCAAT
>NW_017537042.1:194430-196535 GCF_001853355.1 Bactrocera latifrons | reverse complement strand
TTCGCTTCGCTTTTTTGTCCAACCTCAGAGAAATCAGAACTAGTTTTTATTATCAAATAATTTTCTCCATCAGTAGATTGAAGAAGTCGCACTATAGRGTCTTGTCTGARACCTYGTTTGGTATCGRACAGTTCGGCTTTTSKTATTGCTCAATGTTAGTAAAATAATGGCTGTTTGTGTTGATCCAGTTCAAACTGATACTCTTTGCGGKGACAATCATTCATCATCTGGGTTCSACGTGATCGGCCCAGTAAGGAAATGGTYCTCATCCTCGTCGTCTTCCGCGCTATCATTCACGAGGTTCTAACCCTCCAGAAGCTTTTGCGTGGGAGGTAGTACCCCTCTTTTTACGCATGTCTTCATGCTAGGGACTTCCAGGATCTCAGCAATCGCAGTCTGCCTAGATGTGCTTACACCGAGTTGTGCGGTATTGTCATCTACCAGMATTTTTTCATTGATCTGCTCTCAGTGGTAATTTCTGGCTTATATGGCCTCATAACCACCTTGCTGAACCTGTAGTTCAGGCGGCAGCTTTCTCTCCGGATAAATATTTACGACTCTTCATCTATACAAWGGTTTAGCCGCCGGAGTCCTCGACCTTGCTGCTCTCGYTCTGGTTCTTTATGATCCCGAGAGCCCACTTTTATGGCTTCTCTTCGCATCTATGGAGAAACACCGTCATGGTATACATGGGCGAAATGTCATCTACCCGTTTCCCAGCCAACCAGCTTGAAGCGATCTCCCGCAGCCAGATAGCAGATGTCTCGTTCTTGCAGTCCACCTGCACCACGCCTCCTCGAAAATGGATCCCATGGAAAGACTCTGCAGGCCCTCTAAGTACCTTTCCATGAGGCGCTCCTGGAGCACGGTAAGCTCTTCAGAAAGCAGCGTCTCCGCCGGGTAATTGAGAGACAACACAACCATTTGGATGCCTTTGAGAGAATCCGCATATCTGCACCGTCCCTCCTCCACCTGAGAGATTTGGGGCGGAGCGTTTGCCTCCGGCCGTCTGCGCATTGTTGTCCCTCAACCTTTTACATTTGGCGGCCTCCTGTGGCGTTATTTGCCTACTTTTCCGTTTCACGTRCTGGGTGGTCGAAGGTGCTGCCTTCTCGCCACCTCGCCTGACGATCGGGGCTGTGTTAACCGGGCARCGGCTCCGCTACCAAGTATGCGGATTTGMMACCTWTACGCTCCAGGGAAGACATTACCTCAGGAGCTTTCCTCTCMCGGAGGTGCCACTTTTGGCTGGCGCCGGTCATACCCTTCCTGCAAGGGTCATCATACCCGCCGGGGTTGCAGGTTGGTGGTACAGAGGGCAATCGGAAATTACCTGTTCCTATTTATTCTCCGAGCATCTTAGGTATCCGCCCGATGTGACTCCACCGAATCGCARCAGCTGATTCTCGCTCAGTAACCAAACAATTTTGAGAAGCTGTGTGTCCTAGGGCCAAATATAAAAACGGGTCCGCTCAAGTTGCATAGATCCAAATTACTCTCGAACGAAGGGTAATTGTTGTTGTTGACAGACAATATTGCTAAAATAAATTTGACGAACGCTGCCGAGTTGGCAGTTTTTGGGCGTATAAGACTCTGGCTTCGGTTACGTAGAACCGACTGTCGTGAGAASGRCATAGATTTTTTGATTTTTTCACACAAATGAAATAACGATTACTTTTTAGAACAAAATAATGTTTATTTAGAATTAAATATTTATGTCGGTATATATGCATGTATGTATGTATGTATGCATGTATGTATGTATGTATGTATGTATTTATGTAAGTCTCACAACTATATCACTACTTTTATTTCTTGCTAATAGAGAAACAGACATATACATATGTAGGTAGTCTCATTAGCAAAATTAGAAATATTTTTTATTTTTAAATACATATATATACATACGCATGTATATGTATATATTTTGATATTATTATTTTTCATTACAAATATAGTATCGGGTGATTTTTTAAGAGCTTGATAACTTTTTTAAAAAAAAAAACGCATAAAATTTGCAAAATCTCATCGGTTCTTTATTTGAAACGTTAGATTGGTTCATGACATTTACTTTTTGAAGATAATTTCATTTAAATGTTGACCGC
>NW_017537042.1:181161-194165 GCF_001853355.1 Bactrocera latifrons | reverse complement strand
TGCATGAAAATCCTAACCTCAAAAAAATCACCCGATATTTATAAATTGTTAGCAATAGTTTACACATGTGCATACAAATTTACGTTACATTATTAAATACTTATATATATATATATCTTTTTTTGGTTATAATATATAATGCGTTACTAAATATTAATATAGTGCGCAAAAGTTATATGGTGGTTTTGCTTTTTGTTAGCTGGTAAAAATTCTAGGCGTATTTATTGCTAATTTAATTAATCGAGTCAGTAGTAATTTGTTATAAATAATTATACAACAAATAAGTAAGAGAAATTCTGAAAAAATTTGATTTGTTTTATGAAGAAAATCAGTTTCCAAAATCCAGTATAACTGTAGACTATTTTCGAGGCGGTCATTTTTGTCATGTATGCAGTTACGGATATACGGCACAACCAAAGATAGAACATATGTATGTGCACATGTGTGTATGTACATATATTGTAATAAATAAATAAACTAAATTGAAGGAATTCATTGTGCTCAAAATAAATAAATTTAAACAATTCATAAATGCTGCATAACTAGCAACTCAATAGCTTGGTATGCTTAGCAAAATTAAATAATATTTAATGTATGCCCACTTAAGAGGGTGGCATTAACTCAAACATTGCATACTGCCAAGTCCACGAGCGTGCCAAATTCTCAAAACGTGCACGATTGTGTTCATACATGTAGCCAAGTTCCGGTTCCATGCATACCTGTTAAGAGGAAATTTAATATATTACAGTTATATTATTTATTTATAATAATTTTATAAATTATAATATTACATACCTCTGTATATGGATCTGTGAGCAAACTTTGTACTGACAACAGAATTTTGGAAACATTCAGCGCTAGCGACCAGTTATGTTGAAAAATATCAATGCCCACATCACCATRGCGTGACACGTTAGGATGTAGTATTTTTGTTAGAAAGCGTACAGTGGGTGGTATCATCGGATAACTACACAATAGTGGAGTTAAAACAGAAAAAAAAAAAGTTGAAATAAAAACAAAAAACGTTCATTAAAAAGAAAAAATATTAATATATACCACAACTTACCGTTCAGGGAAGAATATGTACAGAAAGAACTTGCCACCTTCATAAGGACTGCCAGCCGGACCCAAAATGCTTGCTTGCCAATATGTATTTTGTTTATCAAGCGGTATCGCATCAATGCCCTCTGTTGCATGGCTATTCAATTGATGCGCATCGTTGCGTAGGAAGTTCATACGTATCGCATTTTGACGTGCGCGTGGTGGCGACTTCAATGCCATCTGCAGCAAGCATGTACGACAGAAACAYGAATTCATTAATGCACTATATAATTTCAGCCAATTGGGCACATCAACAATGCACTGAAAGAGTGGCCAGCGCTCTTTCAAGTAACGCATCCACATCATTTGTGATGTGTTCTGCTCCAAAATGCTGCGCCATTGTTTACACACTTCACTCGCCTTCCACATGGACATGTCGTCCAGATAGGAGAATATGATTACCATAATTTCAACAGGCAACATTAGTATATTGTTTGGTGCTGCCACCGGCGCCACAATTTCACCTGCATTTGCACGTCTTTCACTTAATAATTCAAGAAAATCAGGCAATGAACGTGGCGCCAACGGACGTGGACGATGTATCGGCAGCAACACCATATTTTCACGTTCACCCTCGCGTTCTAGTGAACGTCGCGGTTCATTAACTGCTGCTAACGGTGCCACATTGTCAACCTGCATTTCATGTGCAGCGTTGACAGGTGCATTRCGCACGACTGCGTCTAGCATACCGACACCTTCTTCGTCGTCCACATCATCTTCGACAACGTCGTCGACATCATCCTCGTCATCTTCGTCCTCATCTTCGTCGACTTCTTGTTTGTCTTTAAATGGTGGCTCATCATTGCCAGAGTCCTCGTYATCTGAAATTGTAGTCTCCAACTCTTCTTCAGCAGCTTGTGTATTATAAAGAAAAGCGTGGCAAGTGCCACAAAGTGGCTCATCAAAATTTGGTCCATAGTAACCATTACAAACCCAACAAGCGCTGCTACACTATAAGCATTGTGGCAAAAAAAAATGTATATTATTAAACAACGTTTTTTATTAATCATTTTTATATGGCGTACGGAAAATGAAAAAGTCTCCTCTTCCGCTGCTTCTTCCAACTCCTCGTCGTCGTCATTGTCGCTTTCATTAAGCTGTTCCAACATCTTTTGTTGTTCTAATTGCTGCTTTGAGAGGCACGTCGCCATTATAAACACAACTTGTTTTTCGGTATTTTAAATAATTGGTTGATTCYTGACGATAAAATATACAACAACCGCACAGAAAACAAACTTTTGCGACTGGTGTCAGCTGTTAATGGTACAGGGTTGTAATTTAAGCGTTTGAATAAGAGCAGTGCTAAAAAGAAAATCGAGAAGTTTTTCTTTTAATTTTCTTTTGATTAATTCTAATTTTTTGGCAATACTTTTACGYTTCGTAATAAAAAATGTAACAAAACGTTTAATAATATTTATTAWTAAAATAACGATAAAGATCCCATACGAATCATTTACGGTAGTTAGCAACTCAATATAATAGAATTTTGACCGGTTGAGAGTGTTTGGCAACTCACCGTGGARCATGTGTGTAATTTGACATTACTGCTTGTTTTCTTTATGTGATATGCAATTAAAAATTGTGTGGTTGAAAACCAAGTAAAATTTATTCATAATTTATCTATTATTAATTATATTAATACCGCAATGAAGCCAAAAAAGAAGTTGGGTAAGTAGTCCAATAATTTTCTCAAAATTCTTACCGTCTTTGATTGTTTTTCAGGAGTTGGTTTGAGCCGCGAGGAACGCAGTGTCATAGTCATAGGTGAAATCATACAGGAATTGTTGAAAGCACATGAAGAGAAAAAAGATGTAAATTTGAATCGTCTCAAAGCACGGATTTCCTCAAAATATRGCTTGGAAAGTTCACCACGACTAGTAGACATCATTGCCGCTGTTCCCCAAGAGGCAAAGAAAATCTTGCTGCCAAAACTACGCGCTAAACCTATACGTACAGCCAGTGGTGTAAGTTATTAGAGACTCGTTTTATATACGAAAAGTTTACAAATAAGTTATATATATTATTTATAGATCGCTGTAGTAGCCGTCATGTGCAAGCCGCATCGCTGTCCTCACATTAATATGACCGGTAACATTTGTGTATACTGTCCCGGCGGACCCGATAGTGATTTTGAATATTCAACTCAATCATATACCGGTTATGAGCCAACATCTATGCGTGCCATACGTGCACGTTATAATCCTTTCTTACAAACGCGTCATCGTGTTGAGCAATTGAAGCAGCTTGGACATTCTGTAGATAAAGTGGAATTTATTGTAATGGGCGGCACATTTATGAGTTTGGATGAAAAGTATCGCAACGACTTTATAATGAAACTGCATGATGCGCTCAGTGGACACACCAGTCGTGATCTTAAGGAAGCTGTACGTTATTCAGAGATTTCACACACTAAATGCATTGGTATTACCATTGAAACGCGTCCGGATTATTGTCTTAAGCGTCATATTACCGATATGTTGAATTACGGTTGCACACGTTTGGAAATTGGCGTACAATCTGTGTATGAGGATGTAGCACGCGATACAAATCGTGGCCACACCGTAAAGGCAGTGTGTGAAAGTTTCAAATTGGGCAAGGATTCGGGTTATAAAATTGTGGCGCATATGATGCCCGATCTGCCAAATGTAGACTTTGAACGTGATCTGGAGCAGTTTATTGTGAGTGCATTTATTTATTTATTTTTTCTTTTGATTTTTTTAATTTAATTTTTTTTTTAATTACAATTTTTTTTTAATTAAAATTTGTTTTTTTTTTTTAACAATTGTATTTGTATTTATTTATATTTAGGAGTACTTTGAAAATCCAGCCTTCCGCTCAGATGGCTTAAAAATTTACCCAACACTGGTTATACGCGGCACCGGTCTCTATGAGTTGTGGAAGACGGGYCGCTATAAGTCGTATCCACCATCGATGCTGGTAGATCTAGTGGCAAAGATATTGGCTTTGGTGCCGCCATGGACGCGCGTCTATCGTGTACAACGCGACATACCAATGCCGCTTGTGAGGTAAGCTAAATAATCAATAACAAATAACTAGAGACAACGATTAAATGTGTAATTCTGTCRGCACAACAATAACAAAAACATTAAATTTATATAAATTTTACAGTTCCGGTGTGGAGCACGGCAATTTGCGTGAATTAGCGCTAGCGCGTATGAAGGATTGGGGTACTGAGTGCCGTGACGTGCGCACACGTGAAGTTGGTATACAAGAAATACACAATAAAGTGCGCCCTTATGAAATCGAATTGATACGCCGTGACTAYTATGCTAACGGTGGCTGGGAGACTTTCCTCTCATACGAAGATCCAGAACAGGATATACTTGTGGGTTTGTTGCGCCTGCGCAAATGTTCACCAGATACGTTCCAAAGAGAATTAACTGAGGTGGGACAATGTTCTATAGTGCGYGAATTGCATGTCTATGGCTCGGTGGTGCCCGTAAGTTCAAGAGATCCCACTAAGTTTCAGCATCAGGTTAGTAAAAAATTTTTGAATATTAATATTAAATTTATTATAAATATTGCTGGGCATCTTTGTTTAGGGTTTTGGCATGTTGTTGATGGAAGAGGCAGAACGTATAGCAAAGGAGGAGCATGGTAGCGTGAAGTTGGCTGTTATTTCTGGTGTGGGAACACGCGCTTATTATCGTAAACTGGGCTATGAATTAGACGGCCCTTATATGTCTAAATTGTTGCCGGATGAGGAATGGATTGTGTAATTGTCTTTATTATTTTTCAGTTACTTGTCTCAAAAGACGTTAAATTTGCTAAAAACATTTTTTAATAAAGTGCTACCAAACAAACTAGTGATTGCGTTATTTTCTTCTTATTTTTTATATTTTGCATATCACGCTTAAATATTTTAAATATGTGCTACTTATAAATATATTTTTCTTACAGAAATTGTAAACCACAAGAACAAATAAATAAAATGATTACAAGGAACTACCAAAAGCCGTTCATCAAGTCGAATGAGTGTGGTGTACTCTAAAAATAAGTATGTACAAATATATTTGGAATTAATATAAATAGTCAGTACTGCGAAATGTGTGCATGCCTAGAGGGTGTGTAGAGAAGAGAATTGCACGCAACAAAAATCACACGATAGCCTCAGCCGAGCCAAAAACCATGAACACTGTCCAGCCAACTAAATTAATAGCTGCCGCAGTGCTGAAAACGATTGGCCAACTTTGTGTTATCTCCAAAATATGTCCAGCGAGGTAGACACCTAAAAATCCAGGCACGGCGCCGACAGTATTCATCAAACCAAAAACACTGCCGGAATGCGAGGGCGCCAAATCCTGAGGATTCACAGTGACAGCATTATTGTGGAAGCCAGTGCCGCCTACAAACCAAAAAAAATATACAAAACAAAAAAGTGTGTACAAAAAAGAATTACAATTAACGAACAACTGACTTACCAATTATAACGGTCATGCAAATGAGTGCTGTGTGAAAATCGCTTGTGCGCGCCATAATGAATAGCGCCAGATTCTGTGAKGCAAAACAGCAGCTTTGTATGATCTTACGCACCGCCGAAGTAGACCACTCGCGTGCCAATAAACGTCCGGTTAAATAGCGTGCGAATAACGTGCATGGCGGCAAAGCAAGCCATGGTATCATATTCACCACCCACACTTTGGCATGTGGGAATCCATCATGAAAATATGTGGGTAGCCATGAAAGCAGCACGAAAAAGCAATTCATYTCACAGGCATGCGTTAGCACACAAGCCCAGAATGAGAGCTTTCTAAAATAACGCAGCCACGGCACATTGTCCGGTATTTGCTTATTGGCACACAGGCGCGACGGCACCGATACGTTGATAATGCGGCCACGTTCACCTGCCATTGTATAGTAGCGCAGCATTAATGCCCAGGATATGCCCAAAAACCCAATTACGCGAAATACATAYGGCCAGCCGAAGTAATCTAGCACAAATGAGCCCAGACTGCCGGTCAGGAGTGTGCCCAGCGCTGAGCCGGCGGTGAGTAGACCAAAGAAACTTGTGCGTTCATCTGAGCAAAGATTCTAAAAACAAAAATTATGGATATAGCACAAATTTGACTATGAAAAAGTCGTACGCTTACTTGACTCGTGAGGCTAATCATGCTTGGAAAGTGCACACCTTGGAATGCGCCATTTATAATACGTATAGTAACAATAAACGGAATGGAATATGCTTTAATCGCCGTTGAACTCCATATAATATTTGGCATCAAGAATGTAATCAACGACCAGCCAATGGCAGCGAAAAGTATAACACGTTGACCACCAAAACGATCACTAAAATAACCGCCCACCACCTGTAAACAACAATTAGGTAAGTCGAGTTAAAGTTTTATTTTTTTCTAAATATTATTTGCATGTGCAAAACACCTGTGTCAATGTGTAACCCCAAAAGAATGAACTGAGCACAGTACCCGAGTCGGTTTTGCTCCATTTTTGTTCTGCTGCAACAGCGGGTATTAGTAAAGGCATTGACGTGCGTGTAGAATACAGCATTAAAGTGCCTGTGATGAGTGTGAGGAACCATACGCGTTTTTCATGGCTGTGAATATGAGATATTGTGCAAATTTACTGTAAGATTTTAAAGAAGTAGGTTGTGCACGTACCGTGTCCATGAATTTTGACTGTCTACAAGTTCTCCTCGCAAAAGCGAATATTTAAGTTTCTCATCCATACTCATTTTTATGCTTATTTGTTTTGTTTTTTGTTTTTTCTTTATGCTGCACTTGTGCGTTGTTTTKGTTTATTCAGTCGTAACTAATAATCCACGTAGTAAAACTTTTCTACCTTCCGTACACTTCTATAATCATTTCCTTAGCAATATATTTAAATCTCATATRTTCAATACTTTTGCAGTTACACGTTATCTTATCTGTGCGCCTCCATTGAAAATAATATTCTTTCTATCTWTTTTCTATTGAATTATTTTTCTATTAAAGATAAACGCCACGAAAAACTATTATTTGTACCGGACCACCACTCAAGTAAAACAAATACAATAAGCAATCAGCTGTGTGTTTGATGTGTTCACGGTGAGTGGAAAAGCAGGTATTCACAATGGTTATAAATTCATTTGTACTTATACCCACTGCCTGTGTCTAGGGTATTAAAGCACTTTGGTTAGATTTATTTTTTCTGTTGAATCCTATTGCTAGTGAACAACTGAACGAGCTCGTCTACTACTTGCACTGTGGCCAGCCCCTCGAAGTACCAAGACGAATCTTACTCTGGCCCACAGTGGTTTCAGGTATCTTAGAACGCAGTAAAGCCTCTATCCATCTGCTAGATGTGTATAAGAGACAGGTGTTAGTGGATCTGCCTGTTCTGTACGCGCGCTGACTTTCGTTACGATTTTCAGCGTTTTCGATTCGATTAAGGTTGTCCACAATATTTTCCATCCCTTTTAGGATGAAGGATGGGAGACTAATTGGTCTGAATCCTATTTATCGTGGGAATGGAGATTACCTTCTATATATTATACGCCCCCGCAAGGCTATCGCTCATCAGCCCTAGAAGGTGTGGCAAGAGATCTTGCATACCATCCTGGTGACTTATAGTTCGAGAAGGAGGCCAGTTCCCACTTGATTGAATCTGCAGTGAACATATTCCTTGCAGTCATCCAATCCAAGCRATTTGGCCTATATGCGACCATTGATGGAAATAGGTTAACGCGAACCATCTCCGGGAAGTGCGCTTKCAARAGTGTCACTGCCCTGTCCTCTGCRCTGGTCGTATAGGTCTCATACTGTCTTTTAAAGAATAATGCAGTGTCCGCCTTGGCTCTAGACAAAGCCTTGTGCAGTTTGGTTGTCCCAGGGGTCGAGGAGAYATTCTGACAGAATTTCCTGAAACTGTTTGTTGTTAGGTGCTGCTTATATTSCTCCAAGTTGCCCGTGCGCTTGRCTTTATTGTAAAGCCTGCGAACTGATTGCCTGAGCATTGAAGGTTTACAGGACCACCATGAACAGGTTTGTTTCCTGGTGATCGCCTTTAGTAGAAAGAAAGCGCAGTGATAGGTGTCYATTATAAACTGGTTTGTCGCAGCCAGCCTTCCCTACAGTCCAGCTACGGTGGACGCACTATCTACCTGCATCACTCTGTTTATATTTTGCCCAGTTCATACTTCGAGGGAGTCGAATCGGTGGACGGTCCCTAACATTTACCTTTAGCGCAAATCGCATGATCTTTGATCTTTGATCTGACATTGGGGGTTCTGGCAACATCCGCCATTAGGAGATTAAACTCGTCATGTATTCATTGCTTAAGGTCAAGGACATCCCATTCCCTGAATTGGTACATCGAATCGCAAGATTTTGAAAAAGTGGGCRTGASTTYTCCCCTTATAGTTTTGGCTCCATTCGAGCTTTACCACCCAAATTTATGCAGGACATATAATTTAGACACCTCTTGTGATAACATGAAAATAGATAAAATCGGATGATAACCACACCCACTCTATATAAATTAATGACTAGAGTTTAACATCCAAGATGGCATAAGGGAGATTTATTGGAACCTGTGCCAAAATTGATCCCATCGAGCCCACCGCCCATATTTAGACGTATGTACATCCATTTTTCAGGAATTTCATTAAATTCGGTATATAATATTATCCTGACATTCCTACATTTCAGAGCAAAAATACAAGACAAAACCACRCCTACTTTCCATATAACACAATTTTTAATTCAATCTGATTCATTCACTTGCTAGTATACAAATCTAGAACCAATCAATGTAAAACTTTCCACAAATAGATCCCTTAAGATATTTCATCTTACTCGAAAAAAATTTCGAAGTCGAACTAGATTCAAGAAYTCAGACACCAAATCATGTGGACCTCAGTTAGGTTTAGTAGGGTTAGGTGGACAGGTATATGAAGTGCTTTGTGAAKTCATAGAAAATAATAACTCCTGCGTTCGGACTTATAAATTAGGAAATACAAATTTGCACAGACATTTAATTTCTGCTCCCGCCTGTTCGGTGGTCTCCCACACGCGGGACAGTCTATAATGAAGTGTTGTGTTGTTTCCACCTCAGCTTCTTCCAAACAGCTTCTGCAAACGGCGTCTGGTAAGATTCGCAACTTTACAGCATGGACGCTGATGGCCCAGCGCTGGCCAAGCTTCCGCGAAGCACAACTATGGATGCTCACTTCTCTGAAGGAGGCTGCACTACGGAKCAGTAAATCTACTACTACTAAATACTTTAATGGCTGCAACCGCGGCTTGGAAGACACTGCAATAGTCAGGAAGTCTGAAGCCGGAGATGACAGAGAAGTCCTGACAGTGATTTCCTCCACCAACCTTTCCCAAAAACATTGACCCAACCGYAAAGAAGCCTCTCCCTGCTCTTCCACTCCAACGGTCTGGATATGGGCAGAGAAAGAGCCGCCAGAGTTTGGTTTGGCATGATCTAAATGATTAGGTATGAAGSCAAAGTGTGTGAGTACATSCGARCGTTTATATCCACGTTAKTTTAAGAACCCAGATTCTTTGAGTGTAATAACCACTTTCGCGGTCATATACCTTCCGGCGATATCTCAGTGATTATGACTGATTTTTTGTCGAAAATATCGTTCAGCCTGTGAGATATTTTATTGAAATTAGTATGACTGCATGTCAAAAACAGGTTGAATCGGATGAATATTTCCCTTAACGCCCCATTATGGGTTTCCCAAAATTAACCCAATATATCATTTTAAAAGTTTAAAATAAAATACCCAAAAGTAATTTATTTGACCGAGAAAATATTACATGTCTTCTCTTTATAAATAGATAGATTCCATCTTCATACTCTAGCATATCCTTATTCTATCAAATTCCGYTATTAGTTAAATTTAAAATCAAACTGTATTCTAAAGACTTTGAATAATTCGAGCTACTTCCACAATTTTTCAACTAATAATTAACGCCTCAGCTGCCTTACGTCAATTTCCGTTCTTCAGTCGATATTCATCTTAGCACCAGGTTTTATGGTGTTGAAAACCATGCGATGATCACGTATGATGTGAGGTTTACACAAACACTTTATGCTCTGATTACACTTTCCACTTGGCATTCATTATATGAAATGAAGGGTATCAAAACTAATAGAAAATCTTATAAAATTTTTATGAGTATTCCATAATTGCCATTGAAGTATAGATCTAGTATAGATTAGTGTTAGAATTTAAAATATGCTACTTTAAAACAGACCGCAGATCGAAAAAATAAGATTTCTGATATAAAAATGTGGGATAACGTAGCTTAGGTGCGATTAAGGGCGTACGTCAAATTACGATTTGATCAAAAGAACCGATGCTGTTTTCCCAAATAATTCCGTAGTAAGCTATACAGTTTTCMGCGCATGAAAGTTTTTAGACAATCGATATATGTAAGGTTAATCTGGTAGGSCAATAAGCCACACATAGACCAGTTTGGTCCTTTGCGATACCAGTTGCTCTTTAACGAATTTTAACAGACTCTGCTGCCTCACTATCGATACCTCCTCCAGTGTACCATACTGTGGGGACCCCAGATGCTTACAGCGTAGTCTTGCCAATGCGGGACAAGTGCACAAGAGGTGCTCCATTATTTGTTTGGTGCCCTGCTCTAGCCATTTCCTGCAATCTTCTCGATCTTCCTATTAAGTCTTTACGATGGGAGCAAAGAACTTAATATACGAAGAATTTCTAAAACTCGTWACTTCTACTAAACACTCACTAATTCAGCCGAAAACTAAATTTAAATTGCCGAAAAATATAATTAAAGGAAACAGCTTCGAGCAGCCTGAGGAAACATGCACTTCAGTCCATTTAACGSCTCATAGACGCCAGAATTTTAACACTAAAATTAAATAAAATTTAATTACCGAAACATAATCAATAATGGTGATGTAGCTGGTAAAATTTTTATTACAATTGATGAATATTTTATGAGCGAGTAGCGGTAATTAAAAATAGCGGAACGACTGATTACTTCTCTATAAAATCAACATGCCACAACATATTGGCTGAAAAACGCCGCGGGAAACACTCATGGATCAACTGCATCCAGTGATTCGCCACAAAATGCATACACAGTAGTGGGGGGAATATTMGCAGTCATGCTTGGATAGGCAAAATGGCTTTTCGAAATCGATTGGGTTGGCTGCGCTCCGGTCAAGTTCTTTTTAGACCCTGTTGTAAAGGCTAAAAACAGAGAGAGCGCGAATATTTATGGAAGTTTTGGAATACTTCAACGAATATTTGTGTCAATAATTTCTAATAAAAATAGAAATTATGGCCATCAAAATTTTACTGGTCCTTGATTCGATGCTATTTATTATGCATCATCTCGATTGAGTAACAATAACCTCTGTGAGATTATCTGCTATTTAAAAATATTTCATAAAACCCATAAGGCCATACTAAACGAACTAACCCATTCTTAGTCGTATATCGTAGAGATTTCATGTCAAATTTAGCAGTTTAAATTACTAATCCTGCAATTTATCGATCTACATTTTTCCTCCTAGATCTTTCTCTATCCCGCGCTCCTCCAGCGTGTTTTCATTGTTGTCGATCGGGTTTCGCTTCCTACTCCCTGATCCATCTTCCCGAACCTTTCGTATAATATATCCGACTTACTTATGTTCAGGATAGTKTTGGMTACCATCGTCCTTGCCGGAGTTGGTGACAGCAGCCAATGAGTGCCACGATTAAATACTTYYTRGCTATCGCTGACAGTCACCACCGCCCTGGACGTAGGGGRTATCTSCCGCCCGGGTCTGACGATTAGTTTTTTAGTGTCTTCCTTTTTCCTTGGTCGTTGAGTCGGACCTGCTGTTTCGCTTCCTGCAGACYCCTACCTTTGGGCAGCAATTCCTTCCTTAATCCTTTTTGCGAATCTTGGATCCGTGGATTTTARTTAATTTTTGTTTCCATTGCCAATATTCTGATCGACAGTGTRCTAATCATACTCCCTTTAACATATTTGTTTATTTATATTGTTTGGCCCTCAAGCATGAGAAGCATTTCGCTTGAAGCATGCCTAGCAAGATGCAGAGAATGGTAGGGGGAAGAGTGTGAAAGCACATGCCAGCAAGATGTACTTCCATACTCGACTTTACTTGCTCATAAATAGATTATAGGCATGGATCTTGCATCTACAGCTACACATACTACTACATCTGTGTGTATGTTTGTACATATGTATGCACATGGCTACAAAAAAACTGCAGCATCYCTATTTTTATGAATTATGCCCACACGAACGATCAATGAAGATCATCGCTAAGCTGATAGCGAGCAAACACAGCAGCCCGCTAATCCCACTCTCACCCACACGACGCTTCACCAACAACAACTCTATTCGCACACACACATACAAAATTGTGTGTGGTGTGTTCTCAAGCGTAACATGTGCAGGCTTTCTGCAGTTACAATTAATCAAAAAGATTTTCCTGCATTTATAATTTTTTCCTGCCTTAKAGAAATAAGCAACCACACAGATGCAACGATCTAATGCAACGATCTAAGTGCAATACTGTCTCTGCTTGCTGAGCGCATGCTGCGTGCGCTCTGCCAACTCTCATCGTTTGGGCTCTGTCGTGAAAGTCAGCTGGCTCCWAAATATTGCGCTGTTAAACTCAAAATCCATTCGTTTGTCGAACCTCGTGCTGGAAAGTCAACCAAGTTGGCGGTGTGATTAATTGCCGCAGTCTGTTAGTGTTAGCAGCTAGATCCTATTTAAGTGTAAGATCTGTAACTGTGCACAAGTTAATCTAGCGTCACTTTGTCGAATWTATAACGGATTCTCGGTGAGCATTAAAGTGCAGCGTCAACATTTTCATTGATGAGGAGTCGTTTTGAGTTCAGAAAAAATAATAAATTGATAAAAATAAAAGAATAT
>NW_017537042.1:178884-180171 GCF_001853355.1 Bactrocera latifrons | reverse complement strand
AATAAATGTAAAAGTAAAAAAATCCTTAATTAAAAGAAATTAATAAATTACAATAATATCATTACTTAAAATAAATATAAAAAAATCAAGTGGCATAATTAATTGTGAATAAAATGACGATATAAAGTGCATACCCTTTTCTCTTATTTTAAGGACTTATACGTAAGCACAAACGTGACGGTTGTAAGTAAATATTCTCTCTTTGGGATTGAATACTTAGATTTTCATTTATCAGTTTAAAGTTCAAGATTCGGTGCAAYAAGCGCGTATAATTATAATTCAAGCACATTTTCTGTTTCGTACTTGGGAGATAATTTCAAGACGGCATATACATATRGTATATATATGACATCTGTCACAGTTATGAATACCAAAATGCAGTTATTAGTGAATTTTCGATTGAAATTTGAAGGCGGAGTGATTAATGTCTAAATAGAAGTTTCTAACGTTTTTGAAAATAATTGGCATAAGTAGCTTAAACAAATTTTGAACAACTGACACATTGTTTGTGTGTATGTTCAACCGGAAATGTTTGATAAATCCACGCCTCCTATATATATCTTGCGCGTTTCGCATATCTGTGCTGACTATCGCTATTAAGAGGTTTCAATACAMCAATAGAAGTTATAAACTGGGTAATCCGTACATGATTTCAATCTGCATGTTTGTGGATATATTGGGTAGTMGAAAAAGTCTTTTCGTAATTCTAATCGAACTTCAATTTTTTTATAATGAACTTTAAYGAACCAAATATGTACGATTTTGGTCGACTACTTTTTGCCATTTTTCCGCTAAAGACATTAGTCCTTCAGTGTAAAACTTTTCTGGTTTCTCGGCGAAAAACTGCGACAAGTAATTTTCACAGACTTCTCATGAAGCCAACTTTACTCCATTAAAAAAGTTCTGCATTGACCGAAACGATTGGTAATCAGATGGTGCAAGAACAGAGCTATATGGTGGATGCGTCAAAACTTGTCAGCCAAGCTCTCCCAGTTTTTGCGGAGTCATCAAAGATGTGTGTGGACAAGCGTTGTCCTAATGGAAGACGGAGCTCTTTCTGTTGATCAGTTCTGGCCGTTTTTTTTTCGATTGCTTGCTGCAATCTCATCAGTTGACAGTAAAATGTAGAATTAATCGTTTGACCAGGCTGGAGCAGCTCATAGTGGATGATTCCTTTCCAATCTCACCAAACTCTCAGCGTAACTTCGATTCGTCAATCCTGGGTTTGTGACCATTTGTTGAGTTTCACCCCGCTTGGACCATGATTTTTTCGCACATTAGTGTCGC
>NW_017537042.1:151929-178694 GCF_001853355.1 Bactrocera latifrons | reverse complement strand
ATCGAAATTTCCAGAACGCAAGCGAGCGAACCATAGTTGTGCTACGCGAACTGATACGAGTACAGCATCACTTCCGTAAACTTCACAAATTTTATTACGAAAATTTCAAAATATAGTGAATTTCTTCATTATTTTCACTAATTTTTGAACAGCTGTAACTTTTTTTCAACTTCCTTGAATTTAATTTTGTTATTGAAGCTTAAAATCTTCCCCTTTTTAAAAATGTATGATATGACACAATGTGAGCACTGGAGATATACGACTGCAACGACATCTATTGACAAAATACGAAAAGACTTTTTCGACTACCCAATAAAATGTGTTTTGTAATAATTTACATAATTTATTACAATTTCACAATTTAATCCCTCTAAAAAAGCTAAATCAATATATTTAATCGCTGCTTTCTACATTTATCAATTAAAACTATAAAAAAAAACATGATATATTGTAAAATGCACGCTTTTTTTGCAATAATGAAAACAATTTGTCGCTGGCCGCAAAACATCAAAACATTCTCTACCGCATGAAATCATAATTTATCAACCTTTTGCCCCATTTAAATACTGTATACAAATAAATATTCACATGTATGTGTGTATATGCAAAATCCTAAGTGATAAGCATTAAATTGTTATAAAATGCTTTGACTTACATACAGACGCTCATACAATGAAACTAAGCTTACATACACATAAACATMTATACATACTTATATGTTGAAATATATACATATATACAACGGAAAAAATACAAAAGAAAACAAATAATGCCGTACTTAGATTAGAGCTCCAGCTCCATCCATAGTTGATTGAATTTTCTTTCGCCTCTCATTAGAACTGATTAAATTGTTGTATAAACTAATCATTTGTTGAAAAAAACAAAACCAAATAAAACAATATTGAATACTTTTACGCCGCAAATTTAGCTGTTTATGCAAATAGTTRGTTCAACTTAATTATTTAATATTATTACATGATTAAAAGCAATGTTTGTTGGTAGCTTTAAGCCAACAATTTTCTATTCATAAAACGACGACAAGTCTGGCTGATAACTTGTATAAAAAATATTTTTAATGCCATGTGTTTACAACTTAAGGAATTTCAAATTATTTTCAATTTTAAATTTTCTCATAAACATAATTGAAAAACATATAAAGGTTGATGCATTTCCAGGTTCCCCACTTTTTTTTTATAAGAAAAATTACAGAAACCTCAAATTTAATGGATAATGTTTATTATCACTCGAAAGAACATTTTTTGAAGATTATCTCTTTCAAGTGTTGGTTGCGGCTACGTCTCAGTTGGCCCATCCGTTGAGTCCAATTTTCGATGACTTCTTCGAGCATTTCGATTGGTAATTGGCGAATGACATGCGTGATGTTTTGTTCCAAGGCCTGAATTGAAGCGAAATTGTCCTCACAGGTTTCGGATTTTACACATCCCCACAGGAAAAAGTTTAAGGGTGTAATATCACACGATCTTGGTGGCTAATGGACCGGCCCAAAACGTGAAATTATCTGCTCACTGAAGTGTTCTCTCAATAAATCCATTGATTAATGGGGTGTGTGGAAAGTTGCGCCGTCTTGTTGAAACAAAATGTCGCCAAGATCACGAGCTTAAATTTTAGCCATCAAATACTTGGTTGTCATGTCGCAATACTGCGATACACAAAAAACATTTTTTTCTGTATGAAATGGCAGCTCTTGAATTTCTTCAGGTTGTTCTTCGTCCCAAATATGGCAATTTTGAGGGTTTACATCTGAAGATCGGTGATGGTTTTGTCAATAGTCCGCTCAGTAGCACCACTATGTTGACCATAAGTTGAGCGAAGCGCGCAAAACAAATTCTTTACAGAACGTGAAATTTCGTAACAAAGTTGATCAATTTGTAAACGTTGTTCAAACGTCAAGTTTTCCAGGATGAAATGTCAAGCAATACCGAACAAAAATAACATGACAGCTTGACATGGCTCACACGTGATCAGTCAAAAAAGAGCGATTGAAAAAAGTACCTCAACTTGGATCACTCGTTAGTAAGCTCTTTGTTGGCTAGACTCTCATTGGTAGGGATTCTAACAGGTCATTGCCTTATCGGCGTCCATGCTCCATGAAGCGCTTTTTTTTTTTTTTTTTTTTTTTTTTGATTGTTGTTTTTTTTTTTTTTTTTTTTTTTTTGCTTTTTATTCATTTGGGAAACACAAGTTTTGTGGGAACAAAAATTAAACGCCTGTGCAAATTTGTATTGATCGCTAGGCGCTTGCTCACTTATAAGATCGAACACAGGACTTATGTATATTTTTCTATGGCAAGGAGTGCGTTAATTGTGTGTACCTTACATAAAAAAAATTTTGTATCGATTGTTTTAAAATTTAAACGATCTTAAACGGAAACGATAACTTTAAGAAAATACAGCAAACATTTTGAAGGAAAAAATATATTTTTTTAGTTACACGCGATCTCTGAAGGCTCTAAAAAACACTAGTCCTCCACTGATGATTTAAAGGCATATTTATGGATATATATTTTTTAGTTAGTTTTTATCCCTCTTTATCACAGCTAAAATAACTTGATTTTTCCGGAAATCGATGACAAATTGGATAGAAAATCATAAAATCAAGAATAGAATTTGCCAAAAGTTCATTGACCCAATTTAGCAAAAATTAAAGATATAAAAGAAAGAAAAAAACAAAGAGAAACCAAAATGCATTTTAACGCTGGGAACTGGAGCACCATTTGTGTGGTCATAAAATTAAAATAATACAAAAACAAAAAAAGTGATGATGCAACGCTGCTTTGTAATATCTAAATTGCGTATTTGAAACACTTTGTTCGTGTGTGAGTAAAAATAAGTTTAAAGAGATGCAAAAAAAAACTGCTAACTCAAACTAAAAAAAAAAAACCAAAATGTACAAATTTACGAGGAAGCCACAATTATGCAGTGACTTTTTCAAAGAAACGTATGCTAAGAATTTTTTCCATTGTTTGAAACAACACTTTCTTCATGTCAAATCTCTTCTGKTACTGTGAATGAATTCAAAATGCTTGCTACCTTTTTCATACAAAACGTCTAATGCTTTAACTATCACTAAGGTGTTTGGTGTACTGTTATGTATCCATATTTTATTCAGGGTTATTACATTACATTAAAAGCTTCTTCACAGGTCTTATACGGTACTCAACTTCTATTTTGAACGATTTTATAAAACTAGTTTTGMAGACTTCAGTTACAACCACATCATGCAATTCCTATAACTGATAATCGCTGATCCAAGATATTGTCAAATCGAACAAACATCTCTAATAAAAGCTTAGTCTTACGAGTAAAGCCTAGTTATAGAGAGCCTTGGAAAACAAAAACTCGCTAGTTTTATTGCTGCTCGAAAATTACATTTTCTGATAAAAGGATGAATACAATGATGAACAAAGCGCTCGATAAATGGCGAATCAAAGGCGAAAGTATATGAGTTTATGTGTGCTTTAACGATAGTTAGTTTTCTTTATTAGTTTTGTGTTCAATCTAAGATTTGTTGATAACACCACGGGTGATCCAAGTAGAGGTACTTTTTTCTAATAGCCTTTTTTGACAGATCACGCGCGAATCGTACCAAGCTGTCATGTTACTTTTGCTCATTATTGTAAGGCAAGACACCTGAATAACGTTTACTAATCGTTCAACTTTATTACGAAGATTCACGTTCTGTAAAGAATGTGTTGCGCGTGCCTCGTTCAACTTATGGTCAACAAAATCCGCCTACTGAGCGCACTATTCGCAACATGATCACCCATCTTGAGACCAGACATTCATTATTGAATAATATTCGATCGAATAGATCACGTCCAGCAGGCAGTAAAGAAAATATAGCAGTCGTAGCTTAGGTTGTACACGAAGACCTTGGAGAGTCGAATAGGTGCCGTTTGCAGCATTTCGTACAGACTAATGGAACGACTTGGCGCATTTTACGTCGAGATCTAAAATTTAAACCATATATGTAAAATACAGCTTGTGCAAGAACTGAAGCCACTCGACCTTACCAAGCGGCATCGCTTCGCTCTGTGGCCTATTGAAAAGTTCCAAGAAGATCCGACGGTTTCGAGCCAAATTTTGTTCAACCATAAGACTCATTTCTGGTTCAATGAGTATGTAAGCAATCATAGTTGCCACATTTTTGATGAGGAGCAACCTGAAGATATTCACGAGCTGCCTCTTCATACAGAAAAACAACGGTTTGATATGGTTTGTGGGCCGGTGAAATAAAGGGTCTCTGGTCGGTTCTTCAAAAATGATGCCGGTAAGAACGTAACCTTCAATGGCGACCGTTATTGCGTCATATTAACSGACTATTTGATGCCTAAAATTGAAGTTCGTGGTCTCGGAGACATTTGGTTTGAACAAGACGACGCCATTTTCCACACATCGCATCAGTCAATGGATTTATTTAGAGAAYACTTCGGTGTGCAGATAATTTCCATGCTTTGGACCAGTGATTGGATACCAAGATCGTGTGATATCACATGGTTAGACTTTTTYCTGTGGGTATATGTAATGTCTAAAGAACACGGGCACAATTCCGCTTGGATTTAGGTCTTAGTGCAAAAAATCACGCGTGTCATTCACCAGTTACYAGTCGAAATGTTGGAACGAGTCATTGAAAATTGAACTCAAAGGATGGACCATGGGATGAATGTTCTTTCGAATGATAATAATCCATTACATGTGAAGTTTCTGTGTTTTTTCTCTAAAAAGTAGGGAAGATCGAAATGAATCACCTTTTACCTATTTTTCGTGCTTGATTTTTTTCATAGCTATAAAACTCATGCTAAGTCGAATAGTTTGCTTCAAATTAGTATGCTAGCATATAGCATTTGACAAGAGCAGAACTGACATTTCAAACTGCCCTCATACTTACATACATATATATTTGTAATATGCACATATTTTTGCATTACATAGAGAACAAAGACTATTATCCAACTACTGCAATTTTCTGAAATTTCAAATCATGTTGTAAGTTGTTTCCGACATACATATGTACGTACATATCTTTGATAAAATTTAATGTTTATAACATAATCCAATTTGCCTTTGGCTGCATAAATAATTTCGTTTTGAGGTTAATTCATTTATCCGTCATTAAAACATATTTTTTTAATGAAGGTTTACACATCACGAAAGCAAAATATGTATATTACTTTACATACATACATACATGTTACAAACAATATTTTATTGTTGAAATACTGGAATTTTAAGCAAAAAAACAAAAAAAAAAAGCATAGTTGAAATATTCCGCAAGGATTTTTGTTTATTTAATTTTGTATGCAAGTTCGAATGCAATGTGTAAAATTTTAAAGAAAACGTTCATTCAATACTTGCATGTGAAAGAAGTGCGTAATCTAAATATTTATAAAATGCTGGCCGTCACTGGTAATTTATTGCAGACAATAATTGCAGTTGCTCTAGTTATTGAGATTAACGAAAATGTAAGCAACTGTTTATTATTCTTGTATAAAACTGYTAAAATAAATTCTCCATTTGTGTATCAACTGATCAGCTTTGGTCTGCGTCTTATAAGCAAGGAACGTTAAAAAATCAGAATGCTTTTTTGAAAAAAAAAATTAAAATAAAAAAAAAAAATCCTTCAATTCTTTAAGAACTGCATCTCAAAACCTGTGTAAAATTTCATGAAGATCGCTCGAGTAGCTCTCGAAAAATCTTGCCAACCGACTTCAAAAACGCAGTTTCGATAAAAACGTCTTTAAAGACGGCGTACTTAGCGTAGCTAGCCTGGAGCGCACAAGATGTCATGGCCGTATCTCTGACACTATTACTCGGATCAATTTAAAAATTTAGCAAAGTATTCTAGAGATGTTGACGAAATTAATAACACAACAAAAAAAAAAATCAACTTTTTGCAACTCGTAAACCCAATCACCAAAACAGGTGATTATTGTCTATTTGGTGGGGTTTCGAAGGGATCGTTTATTTTGAGCTATTGTCTGACAATGGCACGATAGCTCGAATTGATCAATAGAAAAGGTGTAATGTTTCACTAGCTAAAAAAAGTCCAAGTTTGATGACAAGCCAAAGCTTTTGAAGTACTAATGGAACTAATGGAATATGCTACCACATCTAACATATTATTTAGACTAAGCACCTTTGGGCTATTGCTTGTTCAAGTCTCTGCAAAATTTTTTCGCTAGGTGAACCTTTACCTCAATTCAGGACGTCAACAAGCTCTTAGATCAGTTGTTTGCCTTCAGGGATGAAACATTTTATGAGCGTGGAWTCAAACTCTTGCCCAAAAGATGGCAAAGGGTATTAGATCAAAATGGAGAGTATATAATTTCATAACAGATTTTACACAATAAAAAATCGAATTTCGCTGTAAAAGGAAGCTACTTAGTGAACGATCCAATCGTAAGTCATCTAAGGYCATTCAGAGAAATTTATTGAAGGAACTAAATACTTGTATATTTCGGTCTAAGACTAACCATTTAACCTGGTAGACATTCATTTGAAGACGAAGGTTCGGTTAGTTCGCTGAAAGGGCGCTAATTTGATGACGGTCTCTTCAAATATACCACTCCTCCTACTGGAGCTATATATTAGCAAAATACATTAAGAAATTTTGTCTCCCTTTGATTTAACGGACTACGTAGAGGGACAAATCGAGCATACAATTGTTATAAATGCAAATCAAATTGATTGAATATCAAGCAGTTCCACCGCTTTGACTGACACAAATACTCTACACCTCTGTATTGCATAGRGAACAAGCAGAGCGAGCAGAATAGTGGCGAAACGAAGACGGCTAATAATAATTATTTTAAGTTTAAAGATTTCTTAAGCGAATGGTTCTAGATTTTTAATAATTATGCAAGCCAGGAAAACACCTCGAGTCATTAGAATGCTTTTCGGCTGCTATTTTTCAGAATACGTAGTCTGCTGAGAGTTTTAAAACCACGAAAAAATAGTCAAATATGTTACTTATAGATATTTGTTTCTGTATCGTCCTTAGTTCTAACTTTATTAGACACTTCAATGAACTGATCACATGGTTAATAYATATATTTATATACATACTTATATATCTATGCACTTAGCTATGCACTTAATTATCTTCACTGCACTTCACTTCAYTTCAAGTGAATTCCATTCAATTCAATTCGATTTCGAAAGGAAGTCAAATGCGTGTTTTTTTCATAATTAAGTGAAACTGCAAATTATAGCATCCGATAGCTGTTGAATTGCCACTGCAGCTGTTGCGTAGAGCACCAGCACATTTGTTGCACGCAATAATGCTGCAATGYTCTTGATTCGAATCGCCAACTAACCAAGACCATATTCAACCAATACCAATACCCACAATTATTCTCAATATCTACTAATGCATAATTGTTTCTTTTTTTGTTTTTGTTTTTCTTCTTTCCTTTGCAGGAGATCCACTGCACAAGCACTCAGCTTCAACTTTAAATACAGAATTCTTCCCTTGACGCGCACATCGCAAAATCTACAGCAATGCGTCGCCTAATTGCTGCAGTGTTTCTAAGTCTGGTCACCGTGAGCTTATTGTATACAGCGCAAGCCGAATTATCGTGAGTACAGATTTTTTTGCTAATTGGTATCTATTCTCTATTATGTATTAAAACCTTATCTCATCACGATCATATAGTGATTGTTACTTTGGAAGGGAGTACGTCAGACTGCCAAACCTGTATATGTAGGTTATTTATCAGTTAAAATTCATATATCATTTTTATAACAAAAGAACGGGGTTTAAACTTTGATCGTAACCTTAGGTGTTACAAATCCACTTTGTGCCTCTAATATATGGTAAATCYCAAAAGTAGTCGAAATAGAAATATACTACCTTTTAAGTACGAAAGTGTCGAATATGAGAAGCTCAGAACTGTGGCTGGCTTTATAGAAAAAAATAAGCAATTTCCGATATATCTTAATGAAATCAGTTCAATACATCCATAGCAGCTGTATAGCAACCTTTCAAAGCTGAAATTGATTCGCTGAACTACAAGGTTTGTCCTGAAAGTAATAGGACTAAGTCGATTTAAAAGAATGTATTGAACCAGTCGTTACAATTCTTTGAAAACTTTCAGGTGGACAAAAAAGACAACAAGCATTGTTTTCAATTTGGATTTGCTCATTCCTCAGCGACCTCTTCCCGGCCGTCTAAAAGGCTTGGTGACACCGAAACACACCACTTCTTGCTAAAGCAACATTTGCAACCCACAGAACACGTTGCGCGGAAATGTTTATCCTGACTCTCAAGGTGCTCGGAGATCACCGCTCGTTCGTTAGCTAGGAACRCGCTCTTCCGAATCCAGTCGGTGCGCGCACGCTCCGAAGTACACTCGCGACGGAATAAAATCAATCCTCTTACTTTCCRGACAAATTGTGTACGTCAATATCGCCGTATATCTCGTACTGATGAGCTGTACGACCATAAATCAGACCATAAATGAAACCATAAATCTTCAGCAAAACCTTTCCCTTACATTCGTATCGCCGACTCACCAGGTGTTGTCATCGTCCATGCCTCAGCACCATATAGTCTTTGCTCGTCGCGAGAGGACTTTATTTTTCAATTGCCTACGCAGTCCAAAGTAGCACCACTTGGCAAGAAGCGATTCTGCATTGGATTTCAAGACTAATATTGTTGTTGTTATTAATGCTGGTTCCAAGATAAAAGAAATTATCTACGACTTCAAAGCTATGTGYTTCAACACTGATATGTGAGCCAAGTCGCGAATGCGACAACAAGTGTAAAATCGGTCCAGACTTCAGCCTTGAAGAACTCTTTGTCGTATTACTAAGTTACTTAAGATCTTGTTCTCGAAAAATTCTATATCATACTTAAGACTTAAGTGTCGCTCTGCATTTTGCCAAATCGCTTAAAAGAAAAGACTGTTCCTTAAAACAATTCTTTTAATATCAACTAATTCGAGATGCATATAGTTTATGCTTGAAATGCAATTTCTCAACTCTGAATTGTCTGTTACTTATACATAAGTGAGTCCATAAATAGACGGCGCCAATTTGAGATGAAATAGTAATGTGAAAACACACTTCACATGCGTCGTAAGGAAAATCCATTAAAGACAAACTCATTATAAGGGGGATACAAAGAAATGCCCACACTGTCTTAATGAGCGAGCACTCACTCAGCAGCACTCCGCTGGAAATTGTGTCTCGAATGCAGCTCATTAATCTGCATGTCAGTGGCACCAAAAATAGACGCGCTATTTGCGTTGTGCAGCGTCTTATCGCCTAACTTCTAAGTACCAAGAGCTTGCAAGAGTCCCAAGTATAAATAGAAGCCTAAGCATTGATACAATCGCATGAATTCATGAGGAGTTCGTGCACAAGCCGAACTGCGGCATATTTGTAGCGGAACTTCATGCTATTGCAGCAGCCACACACAATCACCGCCAGAAAAAAAATACAAAAAAAAAAAATACTTATTTATTTATTTTTGGAATTGAAGTAATGTGCATTTCTAACTAAATTACGCAATGCCATCTGAATTGCCGTCGAACGTTGATCGACATGCGAYATGYCCACCAATAGACGCAGCAGCGATGCGGCGCAATAAAGCATACCATCAATGCTTTGACCCTGAGCACTTTGTTGCACTTCCTGGATGATTTATATGGCAGCGATATTTTGTCTATGCTTTCTTCTAGCCCGCTTGTGCGTTGAGCGYATGGAGATTAAGGGCACCGCCAGCGAAGATTTGACGGAGTGCCATCTTCTCGTCATTTGCATTCGAATTGTGGGTGCCATTAAATGTAAACAAAAGCAGCGCGCAATGTTATAGAGGTAGGGCATACACACCCATGCTGCATTCTATGTAAATATTTACTCAGCATTGCCCGCTGGGGCCAAACGAGTCATAGAGCGTACATTGTGTGGCCAAGCCGTGCACGACTTTTTTATTTATGCTTCACTTGTAAGCGTCAAAGACACCATAAATCTGGMATCATCTATGATATCCTAAATTTATGGTTCGCTGAATTGTTTCAGTTGCCTGGCGCTTCAGAGTGGAAGTTTCTGGGAAATGTGTATGCAAATGGACTTGCCACTCAMCGCCCAACTAATTAATCAAAGCGGAAGTTTTTTGACATTTTCTTAGAAATTCCGCGAGATCTGTTCATATGTACATATGTGTTTGGTGCGGGTCTAACATTAGGGCAGCTCCAAAAATCACCGAAAATTTTATTTCCAGTATTTATTTTATAAAAAAATTGATTGACCATTCAGTATAAAACGAAACATTCAATTTCCTTGCTAAAATAAGAATATCGTCCACTATTTTATTGCCCTCGAAATTAGTGGCCTGGTAACCAGTAAAAGTGAAATTTCTTACTTCTGGCAACAGTTTCCAATGCTTCTCAAGAYGCATCTGGCCGACATGCGATACGAAATTACTGCTTTGACTRCTTCTTGGTTGTCTACGTAGATGTTGACTCTGGAATTGCCTGCARGTGCTTTRKARGCCAGCTCCGTGGCTTTCCCAATAGCAAAGGCCTCAGCTTGAAATATTCTGCAGTGGTTCGGCAACTAAAAGGTTGCCTTATGTCTAACTCTGGACGGTGTAATCTCGCACCAACTCCATCGTTCATTTTCGARCCATCAGTATAGACGCTTTTTACGTCAGGCATCGTTTTCCATGTTTAAGAGTTGAAAAGTGAAGTAATGTAGTCGGTGTTTGCCTAACTGCCATTACCAACCGAGCTTTGCCCGAACGTTCTATATGTAAATTCTCCTGCAGCCAGWAGTCGTCCCGGCGATTTTTCCGCGAAGTTTTCAGCGAAGAGTTATATACTATAGGTGGCAGGTTTAATAGGAGTTCGAGAGCCGCCGTTGGAGTTTTTCTTAAAGCTCTCGATGGCGAGCCTCTGAAGCATTTCCACTGGCTTCCGATAGGTGAATTTCCGTGCGTCTGTCCACCATACTACTGCACCATAGAGCAGAATTGGTGGCCTTTCTTCTTTCTTACACGTTGTGATTCCTTCTCGAGAGGTAGATGTGTCCCATTTATAGAAGAAATTTTGTGTTTTCTTGTGAACACCAGCAAATTCCTTTTCTCCGGGTTCTACCCCAAATCCGCTTGCGATGTCCATTTTTGGACTGTATTGAGAATGGTGATCACGATACAGCTAATGGTCTGTGGACAYCTTTTTGGAAATTCGTCCGCATATACCATTATATTGGGGGCTTTGCCTTCCAAGTTCCCTAGCAGTTTATTCATCACTAATGTTCATAGAAGTAGATAAAACCACCTGGGGGGTACCTTTAACGACTGATCGTATTCCGCGAACTGAGGGAGAAGATAGGCAGGAACCCTTAGTTACATTTAGAGCAAAGAAGGAGTGCKCGATATTTAGGCCTGTGTTCTCGCAGAATCAGTTCGAAAAGTGGTATCGAGACGGGCAGAACTCACTGTGCTTTAATAAAATAAAAGTGTAAAGTGTTTATTATGAATTCGTCTGCGAACAAATTCCAGACAAATACATGTTTTGTCGAAGATCACACGAAACGACGCAGCAACTTCAGCTTGCGCTTRAAAGCGTCAAACACAGTTGTGAAGTCGTTCAGGACTGCGCTTATTGTCCGAAGTTAGAAAAAGTGGCACACACCGGCGCTATGGGCTCATGCCCAATATTTCAAGCTCAATAAGACGCTTAACGGTTTTATTTCAGATGTCTCTTATGTCAGCAGTCTAGYGCACGTTTGATCGGTGGTCTGTCAAAGCGATCGGTCCGGCGTACACGGTTATCACTGATCAAAATTCGACGTCCAAGAATTGAGTCCCCGATACCGGTGGCTTTTTTCATAGGAATCGTTTAAAAACTTGTAAGATGCTCCATTTGTCGTACTATCATGAGACATCTACATAATTCTAAAGGTTCAAAATACTTCAACTTTTAATGATGGCGTACAGTCGCGTGATCTAACCACATAAAACTGGATGAGCCTAAGCGATTTAGACTACGAATATTTCATTTACATCCATAACACTTCATCCAAAAATGCTTCATTTAACTTTCTGGCCATTTAATTTTAAGGCCCTGCATTTAGGTTATGCTTATTTAACAACCRCCAATTACAGACGAGATGACATACGCGGAACCATGCAGTCACTAGTTTATTCCTATAATCAATTAGACAATAAATTGGAGCGTCACGAGCATCGCGAAAGAGCGCTTGGCGAGTTAATTAAACGAGCTCTGCAGACGCTACAAAAAGGACAAAAGAGTCTTGAACCACTAAACGGTATATTCGCACGTTTAGATGAGCGCGTCAGTCAAATTGAAACGCTCTTGATAACGGTAAAAAAAACACTAAACTCTACTAACTATATTATTTGCATGATAAAATATTTACTATATGGCATGTAGCAAGAGGAAAAATACAACGTGCAGACCGAGAAACTCGGCGAGGCGCTCGAACACATATTCAAATGGATGCGTGAGAATGACGAGTGCTACAAGCGACCACCGGTGCCCGCAATGATGCCAGCACCAGCGCCAATTGTCCAGGCTCCAGCCGTATCACCCGAATTCATAAAGGAACAGGAGAAAATCAATCAAMAGATRCTCGAGCAAATCGCGAAATTGTCTACGAATGTGGAAAAACTATTGGACACCTCAAARGATATGATGGAACAGACCGAAGTGGCATTCAAGAGTGTGCCGTCCACAGCAGAAATGTTAACTAAAATTGAAGAYAAATTGGTTAGTTATAGTGTCGTAACGCCAGCACCCGTGCCCGAGCCGGTGGACAACTCGGAGTTCGAGAACAAAGTRTTTGTGAAATTCGATGAACTGGCGACAGGTATAGAAGAGTTGCGTGCGCAACCTAAGCCACAAGACGGTCTCACAAATGCAGACAAAGAGTTTATACATGGATTGGCGAACGAAACACTCAGCGCTCTGGAGAATGTGAAGGCCAGTACGCAGAGCAGCGCAGAAAAAGGTAAGTCTCTTMTGTATATGTCTTTCATTCCCTTTTATTGCTGCCTCTAACTATATTGATTTTTATTTCATTTCGTAGCTCAAGCGGAAACTGCATCACTCATTAAAGAAACCGAACAGAACCTACAGACTGATGCTGGCAAAATTTTGGTCGGCGTCAATACGCAGGCTGAATTACTACAGAAATTCTACGACGAAATGAAYACCAGCTACAGTCAGTTAAATGAGGGACTTGAAATTTTCAGCAAATTCAATAATATTCTCATGGCAAACTCGGAGTATGTCTTGGACACACAACGTAAAGTCGAATTCGGCACTTTGCAGACAGTACAAAAGATCAACGATATAATTGACAAGCAACGTGAGGAGATTGTCGATTTGCTGAAGACACGTTTCGACGCCGTCGACGAGAATGTCATCAACACTCAGCTGGAGACAATGCAAAATCTTAGCTCCACAATTGAAACGGAAATCAGTCACGTTTGGCGGCAAATTTCCATTATGAATGGCGAGATTAGCGAAAATAGAGATTTACTGACCCTAATGCAAGGACGTAATGAGGTCTTTGTCAATAGCACATTCCTCAGCATGGCTACTATGGGCAATAAGGTGGAGGATATCAAGGACCGCATGYTGGATATGGATACAAATTTGAATTATCTGTTGGGCAAATTGTCGGTGATGTCACAGGAATTCGGTGCCATCAAACAGGGRCTCGCCGATTCGTTAGAGCAGCTGCGMAATACCTTCCATGTGATGCAAGAGAAACTGCCTCCTTCGGGTCCCGGACCGCATAATATTGCCAAAAATGAATACGAAACAGAATTGAATTTACTGAATAAACGTCATGCYGCTGTCACAACGCAATGAATGGATTGAAACCTTTTAATTATTTATGCAACATAATTATTTCAAGCTCACTTAGTTGATAAAAGAAAAGTTAAATAAGCGATATATCTTGTATAAATTAATCTATTCATCCACATCACCCGTCATTAATTCATTGAAGAACAAAAAWTTACTGTTAACAAGCAATCCTAAGAATACAAATTTTGACTATAATCCGTTATTTATAAGWTATAACCCTTAGTTCTGACTTTCTTTATTGAATGTATTACATAATAAAATATTAAAAACGATTTGACGTCATTTATGTGGTAGCAAATTGATCCCAAACCCAGCGAACAACACTGGGGAGGGATGTTTTGGCTACCAAGAGGATACTTGCTCTAAGACTGGAAATCGTGAGCTGGTTGTTTTACTCCTTTCTACTGACGCCGTCTATTTATRGACTTATGTGTATGTAAAAGACAATTCAGAGTCGAGAATTCAGATTTTAAGCATATATGCATCTCGAATGAGTGGATATTACAAGAATTTTTCTAAGGAAGAGTTCTTTTTAGCGATCTCTTTTTAGAGCGATTCGGCGAAAGGCAAAGAGACACTCAGTTCAAAGTATGACATAGAATTCTTCCGAGACCAAGGCCTTAAGGGGTTAAGGGTAGTCAGAGGCACGAAAAAATGACAATTTTCAGTATTTTTATTTTACAAAAGTAGTAATATGGTATTACTATAAAATGTTTTGACTTGAAGAAACGAAAATTTCAAAAGAAAAAAAAATTAATTTCCAAAGTTATAGTTGTTTGTGTTGACCCAGTTCCAAAAACRGGTACTTGTGGTGACAACCATAATTCCACGGAGATTCATTTAAAATCAACCGGACAAAAAAAAATTAGTTTTATAAATAGATAATCCTGGTCTTAATCGAAGGATTTTTTATTTTTTCAAAAATTAGCACAATGACGGCCTGAGGAAAATATTTTCTAAATTTTTGGGAAAAAATCAATTGGTTCATTGTCACGTGACCAGTCAGGTCACCAGTTCAAAAAACGTAGTTTTGAGAAAAATGCGTTTGAAATTTCACACTAGCGTTTTGAAGTGCCCCAGCTCTCTTTGTTATTTGTCGAATAACTCAAAAACTAATTATCGGATCAACGTGAAATTTTCAGAGAATATTTTTAAGATATTACACTTAAAGAAAATGCAAAAAAAAAATTTTTTTTTTTAATTCTGTTGTCGCATATGCGATTTGGCTCACATATTAGTTTTGAAACTCACTTTATGTGAGCAACTTTGAAGTTGTAGATAATTTTGTCTATCTTGGAATGAACATTTATAACTATAACAATATCAGCATTGAAATCCAACACAGAATCACTTCTTGCCAACAGGTGTCGCTTTGGACTAAGTAGGCAATTGAGATGTAAAGTCCTCTCTCGACGAACAAAGACCAAACTCTAGAAGTCACCCATCATCTCGTCCTGCTATATGSTGCAGAGGCATGTACTACTGACAACRTTTAATGAGTCGAMGTTGCGAGTTTTCGAGAGAAAAGTTCTACAGAAGATTTATGGTCCTTTGCGCATAGGCAACGGCGAATACCACGAGATATACGATGACATTGACATAATTTGGCAAATTAAGAGAGAGAGCGATTACGCTGTCTAGGTCATGTTGTCCGTATGGATGAAAACACTCYAGCTCTGAGAGTATTCGATGAAGTACCCGCCGGGGGAAGCAGAAGTAGAGGAAGACCTCTATTCTATTGGGGAGACCAGAGGGAGTCATTTAATTTAATGCCAGAGGGAGTCATTTAGTAATTGCACTGACTGCTGTCTGCACTCGTCAAGGAGGCAYTGAGGTTGAAATGTCCACAAAATGTCGGTCAGTTGAGATCTGAGTGGTAAAAARCAAATAAAGCATTAGCACTTACACGCTTCCCAGGGGAACACCCGCTTCTAACGGTCGAAAGTTTGAGTATGAGAGATTTCCGTTAAAATTCCTGTGAGTATTTTAGTTCACAAAACTACGTGACTATTGTGAACGTGCTATTTTTCATTGTTTAAGGTTAATAAGTTGCAACTTTCGTGTAGTTTCCATGAAAATTCTTTTTTTGCAGTTTCGGGTAGTTGGTTAAACGTTTCGTTGCTGTCGGCAAGGCAGTTCATTTTAATCTTTTGCTTTGCTATGCATTTTGTGGGATAGCAGGGAATCAACTATGTTGCTGCTCCTCTACGGCCAAACTTTTCAAGCTATAATACCTGCAATAAATTTTGTCGTTCGATAAGGGAAGGTGTTGCTACTAGYCCAAATTTGTTTTTGTTTTGTTGGTACACTCTTCATATGAACATATATGAGGTTTCATTTCAATCTGTGAATTCATTCTTTGTTTACAGGCCATTTAGTATCGCCGGGTCACAGTATTTTTTTACAATGGAAAAAATTTAATATCGAGCATTGATAAAATTCTTATTTTTGAAATGTGTAGCACMAAAAGAAATTCATGAACGAATGTTAAAAGTGTAGAATGATTGTTCCCATACAATTRGAACTGTAGAAAGATGGGTTGCTSAAAGGTTGTAYAAGCCTTGAAGACGATATACGTGAAGGACGTTCAAAAAGAGCATCAACACCAGAAATCATAGCCAAAATACAGGATATGGTTTTGGAAAATWGTCGATTGACTAAGAGAGATTTAGTTGAGGCGCTACAKATCTCATTAGGCAGTGTGAGTCATATTTTAAGTGAAATTTTGAGTTTTAGAAAGCTGTGTGCACCATGGGTGCCGCATTCGCTAACAAAGGAACAAAAACACATTCGAATGTGACTTTCTCAGCATCACTTGGAGTTTTTTAAAAATGATAATGTGGATTTTGTGCATCAACTCTTCACTATGGATGAGACTTKAGTCTATCTTCATGCTCCTAAAACAAAACAAGAGTCTAAAGGGTGGTGTAGACCTAATTATTCGGTTTCGAAACGAGTTCGTGTCCGGAAATCGGATGCGAGAGGAATTTTGTTTGTAGATTACTTGCCAACTGGTAAAACAATTAATTCCGAATACTATTGCAACCTTTTAGTTCAGCTGTAGGAAAAAAATCGTGAAAAAGACCCGGTTTGCAGAAGAAGAGACCTTTTTTCTTCAGGACAATGCACTGTGTCACAAGCGCATTTTGACAATGCCTAAAATCCATGCATAAAAGTTCGAATTGTTGGAGCATCCACCGCATTCATCAGATTTTGCCCCCAGCTACTTCCATTTATTTACAGAACTCAAAAAATTAATGCGTGGCAAGCGTTTTTCATTAAATGAAGAGGTCATAACGCCAGTTGAAACCTATTTTGCAGACCTTCCGGACTCTCGGAGGATCGTTGGAGCAAGTGTATTAATGTTCAAGGAGATTATACTGAATAACAAAGTATATTTTGAATCATAAAATTATGGTTTTCTTATCAGACGACAAAACTTGTTGAATTACCTGGTATTTATTAACATAAAAGAGTATAGAAATCTTTTTTCTGATTTTGATTGGACAATTTTTACGCCAGTTATATGCTATAGTGATCCGATTGCWGATTGTCGCGTTGGCTTAGTTAAATAGTCCATGCAAAATGTTGAGAAGATATCTCAACAAATAAAAATACTTTCCTTGCAAGGATTGGTAATGATCGATCAGCTGGTAAGGTCGCTGATGGTGTTATGGACGCCTTAAATATGAATATTTGTGTTTATTATTGTTGCGCGCAGTGTTTTTTCATAAAATTATTTCAGCAACTTGTTGACTGTCGACTTAAAAATTATTCTCTGGTAAGGCGTTTGAGTTAGCTACATCCTATTCTGTAAATAGTGATTAGTAAATATTATACTATAGATTACTGATTTTTGTAATAAGATAAGCATTGAATTACAGCGAAATGTTTTGATTGAAAGCGCAACACGGTGATAAGTACACACACATATGTACACTTACCGAAGTTTCAGCGCACTCTAAGCAAGAGAAGTGATATAGATTTAAAAAGGCCGCTTAAATTCAATGCACCTATAACTACTGCGGAATAAACATCCATTTAATACAATACAGCAAAAAAGTTAGTGAGCTGRCTTTAGGCAAATAAAGTGTTTTCGGGTTCACAATTATAATATACCTTTTTTGGTCACTTTTCCGAMGGATGTACTTACACAATTTTCACAATTGTGATGTGAATAGTAATATATAGGCTTATATTCATAAAATTTTCATAATTTTTTTTATTTATTTACAGCAACAATGTATCAAGTGATCCGTTTTCTATTTTTCTGTTTGCTGGGCTTGGGATTTTTGAAACTATCGCCGGCTCAAGTAACGTATGTATAACTCGGTTTATTTATATAGTATGTGTATATACATATAATATTATATATTCTGAAAATTTCAGACAAGAATATACAGGCGAAAGCGTACGTTCACTAAATTCACTAAGTTATGCCCTCAATCTATTAGACAATAAATTGGAGCGTCATGAACATCGCGAAAGAGCGCTTGGTGAAGTAATTAAGAAAGCTCTAACGTCTCTACAAAGAGGACAACTTAACCTCGAACGTCTATATGGTTCACAAACACATTTCGATCAGCGTTTTAGCGATACTGACTTTCACTTAAAAGCGGTAAGTAAGCGTAAGCTCAATATTTATATGATTTATAGACCAAAATAGATATTTTTCAAAGTAAAAACAAAAAAAATCATATTATGATCAAACTAATTGCAAAAGAAAAATAAAACCACAAAAAAGGAAGAAAAAATAATGTATGTGCTTTTGATGTCGTCAAGAGGAAGGGAAGTGGCGTGATTGATTTTTTAAGTTTTAAAAACGTTTTACCACTAACAAAAACCAAGGGTCGTATAGAAAAACGATATATGGTAATGTGGTAGGTAATGAAAAGATCTATAATTTTTGTATATACACATTTGTCATATTACCCCAAATTTATGTGAAAATTTTAAATAAAAAAGTTGTTTGTGTTTTCWTTTAATCTTTTGCATTAATTATTTTTTGCTTTTTTATAGCTATTACTACGAAATAACGGATAGATGAAATAGAAAAAGTTTGCCTAAAACAGATATAAAAACTTTTAAAAATCAACATCGCCCCTTTACTTCCCCTTCTCGAATAGAGATCGTCAGCAAATTAKTTTCCCTTCAATTTTTGTTAATTTATCTGCTTTCTCTGATTCAAACTTTTATGATTTTTGTTTTTATAATTTGTACTATTTTCTCCACTTGCCTATTAACAAAATTTTTATTTTCCTATACACTACCATAACTAACATAGCAAGAAGAACGATTAARAAACCGCATTGAAACATTCTTTACGGAACAAGACAAAACCAATCAACGGCTACTCGAGCAATTGACGAAATTGTCCTGGAACGTGGAAAAATTGTTGGATAACTCGAACGACTTGAGAAAGCCAAGCAACAAAGAGTCTTACAATATTGATTGGTATGAAAAGCAAAAATCAGTGCCAGATATTCACTTAAATGATAAAAGGAAATCAAATGAAGAGCTTTACAGCAGCATTAACTACAACCTGTCAAGGCCATTTTACAGTAACATTAACTACAACCTGACAAGACCAACCGTGCAACAGCTGCTGAAGTATCCCGTGTTCGATAGCAAAATGCTTGTGAAACCCGAGGAGCTAGCGTCACAAACTCAACAGCCTTGTGCGCAGCCTTCGTCACAAAACGGTCTCACAGATGCCGTCAAGATATTTTTACACGAGTTGACTAACGAAACACACAACCTTCTACATGATATGAACACCAATGTGCAAAATATGTTACAGAAATGTAAGTTAAACAAGAAAAAAAACGATAACTTCGATTGCACCGAAGCTATAATACCCTTCACAGGTGCTAATCTTATAGCATAAAAATGTAAAAAAAAAGATCTTCAACTTGATTTTGATCGGTCAGCATGACAGCTACATATATGCTGTAGTGATCCATTGTTCGGAGATTATAGCGATGCGAAAATGTAATAAATTTAGTCACTTATTTGTTTATTATTTTTAGCACATACTGAAGTCACGTCGGGTCTTCAAGAAGTCGAACAGAGTCTACATTCCGATGCCGAGRAAATTACGAAAAAGCTCAACAACTACGAAATTTCAATGCAGGAATTCCATAGCGAAATGATTAACACTTACAATAAGGTAAATGATAGTTTTGAAACTTTAAGCAGGTGCAATAGCGACTCAAAGCCACGCAGACAAGTCATGAATACGGAGGCAAGCACCAGCGATTTAGTAACTGATAAACAACCAGAGCAAACGCAGTTGCTTGATTTGCTGAAGACACATTTCGACACAATTCACCAAAACATGACAAGCACTCAACTTGAAATGGTGACAAATCTCAGCGCCACCATTAAAAATGAAATTAGTTTTTTGTGGCGTCAAATTTCCATTACGAATGGCGAGATCAACGACAGCAGAGATTTCCTACGGCTAATGCGCGATCGGAATGAAATCTTCGTCAACAGTATTTTACAAAGCATAACTGCTATTAGCTTAAAAGTGGAGGATATCAAAGAACGTGTAACGGACATGAGTGACTATCAAAATTATTTGTCCAACAAGTTACCATTATTGCCACAAGAATTTGCCGACATGCAACAAGCATTCATCGGTTGGCTAGAACAGCTAAGTGAGACCATCAAAATAATGCAAGAAACGAAGAAYGGTTGGGCGTCGAAAATTATTTGGAAATGAAATAATTTCGTATTAATTTCGGAGCAACGCGAGCAGCTTAATATAATCATAGAATTAAACGACTATATTCGAAGTCGTTAGTTGGAGTGACACAAGTTGACAGTATAAACATTTTGGGGAAAACATTTACATTAGTTTTCAAACTGTTATATCCGCTACTTTGAATCGTTGCAGTTATGTCGATGGAGCAGTTTCAAAACAGATCTGATATTTAATTTAAAAAATAAACTCAATTTTACTGAGTCTCTCTGCTGAATTAGTAATTTCTTTGTTAAAATTCCATTAATCCCAAACCAATCAAAGACATATTCACATACATTACATACGCATGTATTTTACAAATACATATTCGGCACGCAATCCATTTCTTTTCCATAAAAAATACATAACTCTATTTCGAAGGAATTTTTTTTTGCACCTTGACAAAAATGTGTTTCAATTTGTTTCTAGACATTTAACTTAGCTCATAAACAGAAGAATAAACTGTATGTATTAAAATGTAATTTACATAAATACTAAATATTCTTTGTATAATATGAAAACGTGTGCACAATCAAATCAAATTAGAATACGCATACATACTGTTATTGAAATATTGCACACATATTTTCTATACGTTTTATAATTGATTTACCCYCATCCCAGTTAAAGCCCTTGCAGAAATATTTCTCTATTTTAAATACCTATTTCCCCCAACGCTGTTCACATTTTGAATATTTATATAGCAATTTAACGAAACTTTCTGCGTTCACATAGCGACCAGTCTCAAAGGTGTGGAATTCGGTAAATCGTGTTTGCCAAGGGAGCATACCGAAAGTGCAGATGTCTCTGTTGAATATTATGCTCAATTCGGGATCTACACAATTCCATTGTATATGCTTAGCCAATTCATCACTAATGTGTTGTTCGAGTTGTTTGCGATCAGCTAATAAACTTTGCACTTTGGCGCTTTCTCGTTGTTGGAACAGTTCACGACAAATCTTTGCTATCAGCGATTGGTTGTCTACGTCGCTAATGTTGTAAATCTGCAATAAAACGCAAAAATATGGATTACTAACTAATTGATGAAAAACACGAGAAAATTATAATTGTCAATGTGTCACAACGATCCACGCGCAATATCAAATCAATTGTCTATACAATTTTCATTTAAAAAATAGTGATAAGGTGTGCTATTTCAAATTCATAACATAGTGTTAGCTTTTTACTGATAAGGCGCATATAACGCTATGACTCGTTGGGAAACTTCTACTTTGCCTTTGCTTTAGCGCATACATTATATCAACTCACTTTTAAATATGCCGGCGCTTTCTTTTGATATACATCCCCATTACAAGCGTTGCCATTTTCACTGTGTACACCATTCGCCATGCATCCATTTGTTTCCAGATCCTTTGTCTCTGGTATATAAACATCCAATCCCCATTCGAAGTGGTTATGCTGCAATTCATTCCAATACGATTTGCTTGACTTGCACAAGTTTTCTTTTAAAATCTGTCCATTTAATTCACTACGGACATCATATAAACTGACACAGTCAATACCAATTATTTGTGCATACGATAAAATGCGTGCAACAACTGATTCATTTACTCTCGCAAGTGGATCAGTGCCAATGATTATGTTTAAATGTCGAGGCAATTTGGTTAGTTCAGTTTTGCAGCGTTGTAGAAATGCGCGGTCGCGACGGGTTATCGTCGAACTATTGTACTGCTGGTCATATGACCAAAGTAATATAGCTTGAAACCGCAAAAAAAGAAAATGTAATATTTCATATACGTTGACAAGTATACGCAATACAAGCCACATCAGCTGGTACAAATAGACAAACATGCCGGCACACTTTCTTTGATTATTTCTATCAACAGGCGGTGGTAATTTGGAATGGACAATCTCTAATATTTGTGTGAGAGTATTGGGAAGCACAAGAACATAACCTGCAATGAACATTGATAAATAAAGTAACAATTTAAGTATTTCTTAATACTCACTGGTTTGTCCTTGAATAACCTATAGGCTCCTACTTTCTTTACCTACGAATCATTTTATTCATACAGTAAAGCGAACATAGTTATACTATTTACAAAAGTGAATAATAGAACTTTATAAAAATCTTGAACAGCGTCCAATGTTTAATGAGAGATCAAAATACCATCTCCATCAGTTGCTTTTGACAGCCGCAACACGTCAGTATAGATAAATGCTGCCACCGTGCAAAATAGCAGAAAGAATATTTTTTAAATCTTATAGGAACTCAAAAAATTTTCTGATCTCGAAAACCATTGTTAAAGGGATTTTAACTTTTATAAAATAGAAAAATTTTTTTAATGGACATAAACAAAATAAAAATTAAAATACGACAAGCATTTCACACGTTGCACAGAACGTATAATATATAATATATACGTTCTCTGCACGTTGCCAACAGAAAAAATTATTATCGTTTGTTCTACATTTCCATATTCTTAGATCTAATTGGCAACGCGTTGTAAACAAATGGCTGGCTACGCTAGTTCGCTGTTTATTATTTACGTCGGTTTTTCGTTTGCTTCATTCGTTGCTAGAATTTCGATTCAAATTATTTGTGTTCGCGGAAAAATCGTCGGATTTTTCACAACAGGAAAATCTTGGGGAGTAGTGTGTGATTGTGTGAAAAAGAAAGGTGTGAGAAAATTCTAACATAATGCTTTGTATGCTTAGTTTAATTTGCAATTTGTTAATGTGAAATATAGTGGAAAAAAGAATGCCATAAGTGATCATAAAAAAATTAAATTGTGTTCTAAAATAAGAAGTATACATAAATAAGATAAAAGTGAAATAAAGAGCATTAATACGTTTTTTTTTTTAACCACACCTACTAAACCAGGATGGCTGCAACAGCGGCTGTCTATAATCGCCTTCACAGCACCAGCGGAAGCATTGGTGGACTAAGTGCCAGTATGGGCAGTATGGCACATTCACAGCTTGCGCGTTCACTGGAACGCATCCTGGAGGAGGCACACCTAAGCGGCGAGCTAATACTAACGAATCGCAAGCTAAAAGACTTTCCGAAAACTGGCACCAAATACAATCTCACCGATACGGTGATGGCAGGTGAGTGCATAATCTGTCTGAATACAAATAAAACAGTGCAAAGGAGTAGACTTTAGAGGTGCGGTTCAGAATGCGCTGATTGGGAATGCATACAAAATTATTAAGATATATGAGCATAAATAATGCGCTTGTCGCTGGATGAACGACAACCTCAAAGTTTTGTGGTATATTCGCCATACGACAAATGCCTGTAGCATGCAAAGTATACCTGGAGCATGCAGCAGACAGTTTGGGTGCGGCTGAGCCAGTCAGGCGATGCATTTACAAATAAATGCTATTGTTAGGAAGCTTTCATGCTTATATATCTTATTACATGCTTTATATTACTTATTAATGTACAAAAAAAAAAAAAAAAAAAAAAAAAAAAAAAAAAAAAAAAAAAAAAAAAAAAAAAAAAAAAAAAAAAAAAAAAAAAAAAACAGGATATGTGTGCACTATAATTTTGAAAGTTTGTATATTTTTTGAAGATGATTTTTGTTACCACATTGAAAAATCAATAAATTTGATACAGTATAACTGCATACATACGACCATATTTCCATGTCAGCTGGTTCGTCTTCCGTACTTGATTCGCGCACGATGCTTGCAATGCGTTCCACGTTCGTTGGCCACCAACCACCAGCTGTCCGCCGCATACCTTGTTCTTCTCCCTCAAGGACAATCGATTATATTGCATTTTCTCTTTCTTGCTTGAAAATGAAATTAAAAACTATACATACACAAAGTACCTACCCCCTGTCTCTTCGCTGTACACCGCACTATTGCGTGTAGGTCTGCAAGGAAGTTGAAAACATTGGACGTTGAACGTGGCCCTTTTTATAGCTTACTATACACCATTCGCATTTGTTGTTATTGCCCATTGCACTTGATATTTTAAATGAACCCGAAATGGTGCAGTGCATGTTTTGCTAACGGCACAGAATGCTTTGTAGGATGGTGGTGTGGTTAGGACGTGCGCACTGCTGGGGTCACGCCAGTCTCATTTGTTTGTTTGCCAACTTGCCGGCTATAAAGCAAATTGTAATGTAATTATTTCGTGCTTTGTGTATATATTTTTGCTTGGGGCCTTTAAGATGTTGATGTGGGCGTTATTTATAAGCTTTATTATTTTGCTTGCATATTTTGAGCTCTTTTGTGGTCATATTTTTTTTAATTTATGAAAATTTAAATAAATTTAAATTTCTGTTTTGTGGTCGGAAATATTTCAATATAAAGCACTACTACATAAGGTCCATATTTTTTGGAAATATGTACACCCATACATTTGCATAAATGTTGTACGCAATACCTCGTCCCAAATAACATTTTATATGTTGCTTATGCTATAACGAAATCTATCTGCCTCGCGTTAACACCGTTTTCGCCTGCCATAATTCTATGCTTATTTCGAAAAATTTGTCCATTGGAGACATATTTGGCATGTCTATGAGCGCACGCTTGCTTAAGAATTCAAAAAGTATTTTTTACAACAAAACATCAAATAATATTTTAGTGGCTCAGAGACACAAGTTGGTGGTCATAAAACTTTATTGTTTTTTTTTTTTTTTTTTTTTTTTTGAAAATTTTGGAAAGGTATACAATTCCTTACATAGCTGCGAGGTACATGGTAGACATGTGCGTATGTATATGTTTGCACATTTATATAATTGTACAACACAACATATTTATACCTCGAATATTTTTTGGTTTCCACTTTATAAAGTGGTGGTTGTTTTTCAACGCAGACATTGGGATATTAAGTTCATGCTGTCGACTTTCATTGCTCTTCATTTTTTTTTTTTTGGCTTTTCCTAACTCCTAAAGCCTGAGTGATTTTGGGTACTTGCAATTTTTTTTCGTGTTTGCTCCCCTTGGGTTTAATTTCAGCACATTTTGGCAGTAAACTTGTGCAAGCACTCATATTTTGTTTTCAAAGTTTTGCTTTTATTTATTTTTTTTTTTTTACTTCTGGTACTTTCTTGAAAAGTTCTCCCTTGGGTTGTGGTATGCAGGTAATTTGAGGGTTGGCGACTTAAGACATTGTCTGTAATAGAAAAAAGCTATATGCAATTTGTTTTTATGTTGTAGTAGCCTAATTAAATATTTCAGGCGAGCTGTGTTGAGCTTTCTGCCGAAACCGCAGGAGGTTCTTGAAATGTTATAATGGTAGTTCGACATTGAATGTATTTGAAGATTTTACCGCATTCGTAATCGTACAGAAAATAAATTGTTCAGATCGGAACGCTATGTATGACATGTAGCTGGCACTTAAACTAACCTATTAAAAATGTGATATAGATCTGTTAATACCAGCTCAAAAAATCAAGTTTAATAAATATTTTTCAATTTAAAAATGTTTTCTTCCAAAATAATCGTTATATTTTGATCAATTGAAAAGGCAAAACTATTCAACACTACTCKTTTAATGTCTTCAATTTCCCCGCAGCGGTAGTTTGAGTTTCTGAATAGCCAGAAGTGACGAGTAGCTAACTCAGGCGAATCTGCTGGATGCGGCACGATATTGGCTGAATCAGAATTGTTCTCACTGATCTTTCAAATATTCCAACGATGTCGGTAAGATCTCTGACCGTTAAATAATAATAACTGACAGTCATACCAACATAGAAAAAAATGTCTCGGCGAATAAGTTTTTGCGCGAAATTTAAATTAAAAAGTCTTATTATTTTTTGTCCACAGTTGTGTATGTCCGGCCCATCCTTCATAATTGATTTTTTAAGTCAAAAATTATGCAATAACTGTTATTTTCGCTCTCAGGTTTATACCCTTTAATGCTCTAAGAAATCCGTCTGTGAGGGCTGTTGTTACTGTGGCGGCAGAAAACATTCGAAGATTGGAGCCGAGCTGACAGTCCTTGGGGGATAAAAATCCGCGTCATCCGATTTTTTTAGATCTAACTGTCGTGGGAACGGACTTGTGAAGGACGATGTTGTTGTAACGGCAGAATTCTGCCGAGTTGACAGTTCTTGGGGGGATAAACGTCCAAGATCGTTCCGGTTACTTAGACCCGACTGTCGTGGGAATGGACCTGTGAAGGATCTTCTTGTTGTAACGGTAGAATTCTGCCGAGTTGACAGTTCTTGG
>NW_017537042.1:148375-151779 GCF_001853355.1 Bactrocera latifrons | reverse complement strand
CTTGTGAAGGATATTATGGTTTGGTGCATCCGAAGCTGACTTTTTCCTGCTTCAGTCGCACTTAGCGTTCCTAAATAATTGACGCTAAGTTGCTGATCGCCTATTTCCGCTTGCAGTTATTTAAAAATAAATGATATATGTATGTATGTACCTACTACCTCAAACAGATTCATATACATTTAATATATATATTTATTTTTCGCTCTACTCTTAAAAGCGCACATAAAAAATCAAAATAAAATCGAGTAAATGTGATTACTTCACGTGACTTCCCCTCGGCTTCAACAAGTCAAATCTACATACATACATACAATACGTTCGTCAGTTTGCCGGGAAAATGTTTGTGCTTTGCATGCAAATCAGTGGGATCGTTACAACACCATCGAGATACTGCGCAAGCCAGCGCGTCGCTAGCATATCAGTTTTTATAACTTCTTCCTCACCACTTCTGTCACACCAACTGCTCTTTGCCGCACTCATCTACTCATATTGATAGGTATGTTGATTTCAACGACGACATAAAAGGTTCTTCCACAATAAACCAGACGCGCATGGCATAAATACTCAGCACAGCTAGTGGCCATAAGCGTACCACACTTACAAACGTCCTTAGCCCATCCAATGAAAAACTGTGTATTGTTCACTCATAATATTGTGTGTTTGTAGTGTCCGTATATGCGGTGTGGATACTTCAATAAATTCGTGCGTTGTCGCCTATTGTACGAAGTTTCCAAAGTCGTTATCGTCATATTTGCCGTCAACACACACCGATTTCCGAAGAATATACCKACTTGCATACGATACTCGTACTCGCACTCGCACTGCTTATAAAAATAAATATTTATGTTTAGCGTATAATTCGTCATCACTTTGACGTGCACTTCCTGAGGCCGCTGGCACAAACACATCGTTGCAGCTATCACAGCGCCCAATCGCCAGCGCCATTGTCAACATCAACAACATTTTTATGTATGTATGTATGTCGTCATTATCGTCAGCCTCATCATCGTCGCATTTGTACTCTTTGCTTGGCCTTTGCCTCGTTGGCTGGCAATTGTTTGTCCACAATGTGGTACAACTGCTGTCTTTGTCTGCAGGTCGGCGCTCCCTGCGCGTCTGCGTCTTTAGTTTAGTTTGATAATACCTATAATATTTGTTGTTTTTATTTGCACTATTTTTCTGTTAGCTATCAGCTTATAAGTTGCCGAGCTGTCACATAAATACCTATGTATAGTTGAGAGAGAAAAAAAAAAATAGCATAGTGTAGTGTTCAATAACAATTCTCAGAGGACTGGTCGCTCAAAATCAAGTTCTTGTACAGAGGACTTTTTTATTTGATAATATCCTAGGCAAACCTAAGGCCTTTAGCTGAAAAATAAACAACAACACCTACTGTCAGTGCAGCCCCTATTGAAAGATCGGTTTCTGTAGAATTTTTTTAAATTAAATTTCGAGCATTGATAACAATTGGAGGAGGGGTCCGTATTTTTAGTTTCCATATTCTTCAAAAACTCGGATATAACCGCATAAGCGTATTTTGTATTTTCTAGAATTATAAATTATTGTATTTCAGTAATAGTTCCATATTTTTTTTAAAATATTTCTTTCAATAAAGTAACATATGCACATATGTACATACATACATACATACATACATATGTACATTTTTCTTATTATTTTTCTCTCAACTGTACTGTTTTTCCAAATACATATTTATGCAATTGCATTTGGTGCAATTTCTGGAGTACATTCCTAATTTTTTGCTAATTTTACTTGCTATTATTTTTCTCGTAACTGTATTTTGGAGAGGCATGAATTTAATTGTGTTCCAGAGATAGTTCCACTTTTCCTCAAGAAAGTAACTTATACTACATACACATATGTACATTTAGTGTTGCTATTCTTTTTCTCTCAACTATGTTTGYYCCATATATGTACATACATATGTATGTAATTAAATTTAGTACAATTTCAGTACTACAATATTTTTGATATCTTTAATTTCCAAGAAATATTTACTGTTGTTGCTATTATTTTTCTCCCAACTGTATTTAATTTTCATACATACATATGTATGTTAATTTCAGCAGTGGTTGCATAGTTTTCCAACTTATAACCTTCAGTAGCAACATTGTGCTGAAATTTTTCTCCCTACTGTATTTCTCCATTTATGTAAATGAATTTAGTACACACATACATATGTACATATTTATGTTCACATATGCGTATGTTTTCAGCTGAAAAATGAGGAGAAGTAGTGCCTTAGCTCCAACTCTATTTCTAGCCAACTACCTTCTATTGTTGCGACTTTTCAGCGCAGACACACGTTTCGTTTGTTTTTGGCCCTGCCACCGTCTTGTTGCCTATTTGGCCGGCTGCTTGGTTGCTCAATTGGTTGTGTTTACGCGCGGCAGCACACGCACACACTCATACACACCAACATAAACGCCAATGCACCATAAAATCGTAAAACATTTTTCATTTCTTCTATGGCTTTTTGGTGTTATTTGTTATTTCTTTTCTATTTTTTTCGTATTTAATGCCTGTTTTGGCCTTTCAACAACTCATGCTTTTCGAATTTCCACACCGATTTCGTCGAACTTTCGTTGCGAGTTTTCCCAACCAATACAATACTGCACATTCCCAGCGCCCGGACTGTTTTCTTTGCTTCTTTTTACGATTTTTCACCTTTTTAATTGATTGCATTTCTTTTATTTGGTATTTCGTGCGAAGTCTTTAAACTGCTTTGAGTTGCTATTACTCCAATTAAAGTGAGTATTTGCGTTTGTTATTTTTTTTTTTATATTTGTAATCATGCTCATTCATGCTTACAACTGTTTCTATGCCCATTCGTCCGTTTAATATTCATATCGTGTTTGTTATATTTTATACTCGGTCATTTGCCGTTTGCTGTACGTGCCTGGCGAAGGCTCTGCGCTCTGCTTTACGATCTAATTACAATATTTTCATATAAAATTTGATTTTTTTCAAATAAATTACACTGATATTGGAAGTGCAGCGCAGTTTACTGTATTTTTATGACGAAAAATGGACTCGTTTCAATGACAAAATTATGTGGCTATGAGGCTTAAATTTTTTGTTAGTTTATTTTGAATTTAAGTAACGTTTTTTATAGCTTCATTTTATTTTGTTAACAGCGTCACTGAACATGCTCAGTATTCTTCAAATTACGGGAAAATTTAATCGCTGAACCATAGCTCTGTGCGGGAGTGCTTTAAATACATACATACATATATATTTTTATTGTCGAATTCTTAGCTAAATTGGTTCGGTCTTGCCTGGTGTCTTCTAATTGTTTCTCTATTATCTGTACATTTACTGATTTATTTGCATAGATTTTATGTAATGTACATATTTGTTCTACAAGGTGCATTCCAAAGTAA
>NW_017537042.1:145759-147085 GCF_001853355.1 Bactrocera latifrons | reverse complement strand
TGGGTCCATGTAGGATTTTACATTTTAATTGTTAACTAAATGTCAGGAGTTATTTCGTCTTGTCCTCGTTCATTACCAGACCAATTCGCTTCGCTTGCTTATCCAATCGTGAGAARTCGGAACTAAAGGCGCCGTTGTTAAGGATAATGATATCAATATCATCAGCGCACTGTACCTTCTCTATTTAGTTATGCAGCTCGTTTTTTCCAAGCAATATATTTAAGAAATCACACGTTAAGTGAAAGTTCTTTGTCTGAAACTTCGCTTGGTATCGAACGGCTCGGAGAGGGCCTTCCCTGTTGATAAACGTCAGCTTATACATCCGTATTAGTTTTGCGAGGATACAAAGTACAGACGTAGCGGCATAGAGTTTSAATCGTCGGGCATGTAAAGAAGCTGAAGCATGCACCTTGTTCGCCGCCGTAWTTAAGTAGCTCGGCTGGTAATCTATCGGTCCCTGCCGCTTTGTTGTTCTTCAGACGGGTAATCGCTATTYGAACTTGTGTTTTGCTTTCATTGCCATTCAGCAGGTTGTAGAAGTGTTCCCTCCTTAATTTCGGCACCTCTCTTTTTATGTCTGAAAATTGGTCTCGCTTCCCTCTTTAACTCACGGTATCTATTCCATCTCGCACATGTTGTGGTCAATTGTAACGCTGCGAGATTGGCAGTCTGTTTTCTCTCCTCTGCGACACGGCACTCCTAATCGTAGCAAATTTCACAAAGACCTACTTGCCTCACTCATTGCCCCGTTCGTCGCATTTCATGAACGGCGGTGATGACAGCATTTATTCTAGCGAGATCATCAACAAGCTGGGCAGCGGGACCGGACATTCCAGGTGCATGGACGTTTCTCTTCCGAGGCTGTTTGTTCCTTTTCATTGGGGCGGGTCCCAAAACCAGCGCACAATCCTGTGGAGGGGATGTTTCGTCTTCTCAATTTAGCTTGTCTTCAAACGAATGGATTTTAGCTATGCAGAAATGCCACTACAATGTGAATGGGGATCAGAGAACATTCCTCACTTAAGTGGATTTCACACATGACTCCMTCCTCCAATTGCGAAATTGATTGTAGTTTTCTGAAGGGAAATATAATTATTTTAAACATGTTTCCAACTTATWAATAATGTTGTATCTCATTTTTAAAACGCTTAGTTAGCTTCTTAATAAGAATATGCGATTATTGAAAACTTTAAAGTGGTTTAAAGCCTTCAACTTARTTTTTGTAATTCATTTGTATATTGAGTAGTCGAAAAAGTCTTAAAAGCTCACCTTTCCAATACTATATGATATGACACAATGTGATTGGTAGTAATGGAGATACATATA
>NW_017537042.1:136567-144260 GCF_001853355.1 Bactrocera latifrons | reverse complement strand
ACATTTTTGCGCTTCTTGAAATTATATGAACCGTAAATAAGTTCCTTCTTCTTCTTTTTTATTGGCGTAAACGCCGCTTACACGCTTATAATTTCTCTTTTTGGCGCTAATTGGAAATTCCAAGGGAAGCCAAGTCCTTCTCCACCTGGTCTCTCCAACGGAGTGAATTTCTTCGATTTCCTTTGCTTCTCACGGCAGGTACTGCGTCAAATACTTTCAGAGCTACAGTGTTTTCATCCATTCGGACGACTTAACGGCGGGATTAGCTTACTAAGTCCGTTGGCGTCTAGGCTCACGTTGTTAATGGTGTTAATGCTGATTCCAAGACAGATGAAATTATCTACAACTTCGAAGTTATGACTGTAGCGAGTGCTACGACTCTTTGTTTCATGACAGGAGATATTTCGTCTTGCCCTCATTCGCTACCAGACCCATTTGTTTTCGTATCCAGTTGAAGACATGCCGCATTTTGGACGGCCTTCGACTGATGAAAATATTAAAAGAGTGAGGGAGATGGTGCTTGAAAATCGTCAGCTCGACATTTCTCGTGAGCCCATTCGAACGAGTTTGGGGGATATTTTGGGTATGATACGCGTTCTTGCTCGATTTTTTTTTTTTTTTGAAAAATAATACCGAATTCCGATCCCATATTGATGGACAGTAATATAATTGCCGATCAAACATGAGTTTAGGTTAGGTTATCCGGTCGAATAGCGCGCCATATGTGTACATACATATATACCATCTGATCTTTAGTAATGCCAGAAGGAAATTTGTTATAACTACGAGCTGAAGTCATCTACGCTTTTTGTGAACTTTAACAGCGACTTGATATAATATTAATACTTCATCTAGCAGGTTGAACTGTGAAGCTCCTGGATATCAAAGACGAGTTCAAAATAAAGCTGGGCAGAAGAATTGGAGTTGTTCCAACCTCTCTATCGAGGCTATTTCTTTGCACTCTCTGTATGTATTGTAGTTATTAATAGTTCGCATGTTAGCCAATAAGTTGTGACCTTTCACTAAGCCAACAAACGTCTTGCAGTTCTTTCGAGATTGTGTCATCCTGCATGTTCGATCTCATTCTGATCCGCCTTTCAGCGATTTCGGAAATTTCATTGTGTAATACGTAAGCCGAGACATATTTCCTGTACTGTTTCGGTAGCCAGGCAGATGAGGCTTTCGGCAACCTCATCAGGTGTTTCATTGCCCGGAAGGCTTTGTGGTCGGTAACCTAATAATGTATTGCCGCTTTCCGGCAGCCACTATATTTACTGTTTCTCTGCTTCTAAAGATATTCCTAGACGCAATGCGAAGGCAGATTATTGATTTAATTCTCTATCTCTTTATGTTACCTAAGTTGTTAGTTCCGAACAATAGATTCCGGGGCCCACTTCTCCGCTTTGATTATGCAAATGAAAGGTTCCTTGTAGACCGTAGTATTTCCTTACATGCATAGAGGACACCACAAGATAGCAAAAATTATTGAATTTGAAAACCTTTCAGTAGGTTCAAGAAACAAGCTCGGATTTTATATTATACACTGATTCGGACGCGACTAAGTAGAGTCGAAAGAACTTTGTGATATAACGTTTTGAGAATAGACGACTACCTACGACTACTACGACGACTATAACGCAATGAAATCAAATGTTGCTGACTGTTTACGATGACTTTTATTCTTCGATGGTGGCCTTAAAAAATTAGTATAATGAGTTTCAAAAAGATTGCATCTCGATTTTTGAAACGCACTTTTTTGGCCGCCACCGCAATATGGATCTCGTGGACACCATAGACATGTTTCTGGAATTTCTAAGTTGTGATCGGGCCCATCATCCCCATTTATCGTATTCTCTAGATTTGCCCCGTGTGACTTTTTTTCTTCAAAACTATAATCATTGAATGGTTGAAAGAAAAGATTTCTGTCGCCAACGAAGGTTAACAGAAAGACCTTCAGATCTATAGAAAACTTTTTCAGAGGGATTAAAAAAATTTGGAATCACTAGATGAATCTAAAGACAGACTATGTTGAGAAATAAATCGCTAAATTTTTTTTCTCTTTCGTATCTTAAGCTGAGGAAGGAAAGCTTAAATTCCGTGCTTTGAAATCGAATGGCTCTCGTACGTGTGTGTCTGCTTTGGTTTTCGAGTCAAAAAAACATCAATGGTATTTCCCAAGCGCACTTTTACCAAAAATTGTTTCCACATGCTGCTGCAATGATTATTTTGCTTTCCGCACATTTATGTGCACAGATTTGTAACATGTGCCACATCCATAAATATGTACATAAATATTATGTATATATATATACATGTATATGCAGATCTGAAGCCGAAGCAAGACAGACCGAATTGCGCCATACACTGAAGAAGCCAAACAGTTAAAATAATAGTGATCACACGCCATGAAAAAATCATTAAAATCAATTGATTCAAATTACTTAAATTCCACAAAATTACGCACCCAAAGAAAACACAAGCGAGAAACATACGAAACTCAACGATAAGATGCCTGCCCCAAGGCATTGAAGAACATACACATTTTGTTGTATTTGTAGAGTGTCCGTTGAATTTTTTTGTGTATTTATTTAAGTATTATTTCTTTATGTCCAATTCAAAAAGCTGTGTGGTAAGGAAAGTAACTTAATTTTCGAAACGTAATGAAATAGTTTTTTGAGAAGGTAACTTTCACCAAAATATCTTTTTCTATCAATAAGTAAATAAATCCATTGGAAAGGTTAAAAATTGTAATAATTTTTGGTTTTTTGAATTATTCGGGTCACTCAACTTCAGTCCGTGTAACGTTTGTTTCGAAATCGTTTCTTTTTTTTAAATCAGACAACTTGTTGTATTAGCTGTAGTTTCACAATACCATTATTTAATAAAATTAGAATGCTTTTTTTGTTAATGCAAGTTGACCATTTTTATATTTTGCTCCTGGTAGTTTGAGTTTCTAAAATAACCGTCGCCCGTTGAGTTTTTTTTGAAAAAGATGATTCCGCAGATTAGACTCGTGGCCGTCATTTTGTATCAAAATGTCAGTATATATTTTTTATATTTATAGACTCAAATACATGTTTAAAAGAGCCCGAAAAAGAGAAATTTGATTTCTGTTCCTTTAATCTCATAATTAATTGACAAAGTTAATACCCTTTTGAAGGCTCCACGCTGTACTAACTTCTCCAAGGTTTCCCTAATGTTTTATAGAAATGTCAAATTTAATGGAGAATGTTTATTTTCATTCGAAAGAAAATTCTTTGGCATTTATTTCCTGAAGAATATCTCTTCGTTCGAGCATTTCGACTGGTAACTGAGGAAGAGGCGCGTGATGTTTTACTCCAAAGTCCTAACCGAAACGCGGTTGTCCGCATAGACTTAAGACTTTAGATATCCTCACAGGTTAAAATCTAACGGTGTGATATCGCACGATCTTGGTGACCAATCGACCGGCTCAAAACGTAAAATTATCTGCTCACCAAAGTGTTGTCTCAATACAGCCATTGATTGATGTGATGTGTGGGAAGTGGCGCCGTCTTGTTGAAATCAAATGTCACCGAGGTCACGAACTTCGATTTCATSCATCAAATAGTCGGTTATCATAGCGTGATAACGGTAGGTATTGACGGTTACATACGTTTTCACGGCATCATTTTAGAATATATGTATGTAGACCGCTGATTCCATCATTCCACAAACCATACCAAACCAATTTTATTTTCTGGATGAATTGCCAGGTCTTGAATATCCTCAGGCTGCTCTTCGTCCTAAATGCGACATGTGTTTACATACCTTTGAGCCAGAAATGGTCTTCATCGTTGCACAAAATTTGGCTCGAAAATGACGGATCTTCTTGGAACGCTTCAAGAGCCCTTAAAGCGAAGCAATGACGCTCGAGAAGGTCGAGCGATTTCAGTTCTTCCACAAGCTGTATTTTGAACGCTTTCAATTTAAGATCTCGAGAGTGCTGGACCTGGACGGCGTGTGTTCGGTCGAATATTATCCAATAATGAATGTTGGGTCTCAAGATGTTTGATCGTGTTGCGAATAGAACGCTCAGTAGGTCGATTGTGTTGATTATAAAATGAACGAAACGCGCGAAACACATTGTTTACAGAACGTAAATTTTCGTAATAAAGTCGAACGATTTGTAAACATTGTTCAAACGTAAGTCTTTSCATGATGAAATGCCAAACAATGCCGAACAAAAATAACATGACAGCTTGACACGACTCACGCGTGATCTGTCAACAAAAGGATATTGAAAAAAAGTACCTCTACTTGGAACACCCATTCATTATCTATCTTATATTGTCTTCGCTGGTGGAGAGCCCACTCCTTCCCGTCTTCCCACTCGTTCCTGTCTTTGTACATTTCCTTTTATGTCAGCTTATCCCAAATAACTCCGAAGAACAATTAATTTACTTTAACAGCAAAAATGTGTGTTTGCCTCACCAAAACCAAAAGTGACCGTTGCTAATTGCTGAGAAGGCGGCAAATGCGGTTAATGGTCTCGTACACCTAGATTTATATGTATATATGTATGTATATTTATTTCCTCTTGTGCCCCCACCCGGTGACCACCTGTCTGMATGTGGACTTAATTTATACCGGCCGAGGTATGGCCACTATCACATAAATATTCATTCACATACATACTTATATTAAAAACAGAAATTTAATTTCGTTATTTCCGGCTTTGGACTACTATAAAACAGCGAGTAGATAGGTAGAGGTGCTTGTGTAAGTGTGAAAGATATGTGGCCGGTGCCGGTGTGAGATACACACACATCGTTTGTTAAATTGTAAAGGTAGCATAAATTCTTAAATCGCCTGGGTGTGTAAAAGTATATTTAGTTGAAACAAAATTATGTGAAAACGTTACGCACGAAATATTTGTTGGTGAATATAAATAGTGGTGAGAAGTATAAACTAAGGCGGGGGCGGAAGAGACGTTGGCATGGCAGTGGTAGTATCCATAAGTCGCTTTTGCGAGTTTGAGTGTACGATGAGGCTTAGTTAAGCTAGGGACTCGTGTTTGATCTTAGAGTGTAGGGACACTTTCTTCTTAAAAGGATAGATAGCTTGGACGAAATGTAACTGTACTAATATCGTATTTTTAGAAGCATGAATAAAATCTTAGATGAACACCAGCCATTTTTCCAGTTTGAGTCAAAGGAAGTGCAGCTGAATCTGTCTAATAAGATATGATCAACACTAGTGCAGAATGTAATTCCGTATCGCATGCTAAATGAAGTCCGATGCTCAAGAAAAGCACGGAACGAAACGACAGCACCAAATCTGCAAACAGTTATCTCACCGATTAATTCCGTTACTTCCCTGCAAGTGGAAGCAGTCTAACACTATCCCCCACTAAATCCGTAGCGATAATTTTCACGATCCGGGCGTTGAGTTTAAAATTCCGACTGTCAAYAACCTTAAGATTTTAGGTCTTACATTTGCCAGTCCATCCTGCTTCACACCGCATGTGACCGCAATTGTTTCCAAAGTACAGAGCCGCAACAAAATCACAAGCCATTAGCACCTGATCGCCTGGTTGTAGTGAAATGCAGACGAATAAGTTTTAGATGACTCAGAATACTTTAGCCCGTCCGATAACAGGAAGTCTTCAGATGTCTCTCGTCAAACAAATGCATAGTGTGGTCTGCGCGATTCCGGTTATGGACTAAAGTTAAGCAATCCTCTCTAAACAGTTTAAGCACCTCTTTGCATGTCCGATCAATCCCACTTAACTAAAATCTTCCTCTGTGGTCCGACCTCGTGGTAGCTGCACGATGTTAGATGACAACCAACTTGAACTTTACAACTCAAACGAGGTTTAATTAACTGTTACAATAACAACAACAGTGTTCATATTGTGAGATAAATACAAAAAATATTTTAAAATGCGTCGCGAAAAAATGTTCCTGTTATCAAAAAATCAGAAAGTAGTTTGACTGTTATCAAAATGTTGAGGTCGTCGGCAAAACAGGGTTGTCGAACCTTGACATCTCTYTCTCTCTTCTCTGAGAGCATCAATCGGTTTATTTGAGCAACTCGATCATTTACGATCTCTCACTGTCCTAACCTAAGCTTATCAAAATTTTGATTTTAAGGGTTCTATTGAATTTAAGTTTCCTAATCAACTTAATCGTTATGTGTCTGTGACGAATCTTTCATCGAAGGCGTTGTTACCTTTCGACAAAATATTTCTAAATATTAAAATAGGGGTTTCTAACAATTTTCCCAAGCCATTAGACTGTGTTTTCTGCAAACTCTACAATAAATTCAAAGTTTTTTTTAGTACTATAACGAAATAAAAATATTCGAAATTGCTTGCTTAACGGGAATAGCTTCTCTACCAGATTAAATGAAGCATATCACTCCCCACTTCCCGCTAAAGCAACACTTACACTTACCACGAATATTAAAATTTATATTTAGAACGCAGTAGGCCGCTCCTCGTCAACTCTTTTCCACTTTGTTGCTGCTAACAAAGTTAACTGTAATGCCCTCGTCGCAGCTGAAACATTGTATGGCTTTGTATGCCTCTAGCTTACATATACGAATATGAGCCACGCCTTTGGCTGTGCCTTGTATTGTGGACACAGCCATGTTGCCAATGTTGACAGTTACAAAGTGCCTAACACAGCGCTGAAGGACATGCCGCAATATGCTACTACCATACTGGGACACTTTAACTTATGCAAGAAGACTCTATGCCATGTTGGCTCATATTCCATTAACGATGAATGGGCGAGTGCATAAATGAATGAATGAAAGAATGGATGAGTGAGTAAGCGCAAAAGTGAGTTCAGCGCTACACAAATTCACACAGATAAGTTTATGTGTGTGTGTTTGCATAAGGAAGTGGCCTGGAAGTGCAGTGACTGTCCGGTTGACAGGACATTATTCTATTTACCGCCGGTACTCGCTTGACGCTGCCCAGCATTTTAATTATGCATTAAATTTTCCVGCAAAAAATCTCCTGAAATTGTCTGTTTTATAGCTCAAATGTGTACAAAGTGGTTAAGCAGTAGCATCGCTYAGCATTTCTCTTTCGTTGTCGCCTAATTTTAGAAATTTTAATATCTAATAAAATATATTTTTATTATGTGGTGCTCAGTGGTTCTCATATTTGCCTAGAATGTGCGATTTGTTTATTATTTTCCTTTGTAACTTATTTTTGGCTGTAGGCCAATTGTTTTTCCTACTGGCGCCGTTGTGTTGTTGCTTTATCTTGTATTTTCATTTTTTGCTAGTTTTCTTATTTTAGACACTTTTTGCGTGCACTTTACATATGTTTTGGTTTTGTTGTTGCRTATTTTCTTTTCTGAGATATTGGCCAGGGCCATCAGTTCGACATTTTTGGCACACCTTTGCCTTTAAACGGACATATGCTGCAGTAATCTGTCATTTTAATAGGCTAAATTTATGCATAAATGAGTAAAAAATTAAATTGAATACAAAATGTCAGAAAAAAACAAAATATATCATATATCTAAAGATAATTAGTAAGAATTTTATAAATCACCAAGTCCTTCATTCTGTTMTTCATTCTTCATTGAGTGATCAGCAAATTTTTTTTCAGTATATATTGGGTTGTCAAAAAAGTCTTGCGGTATTTTCGCTAGTTGGCGCTGAGAGCGCGTAGTTCTAGTTTTATTCGTCGCATCGGGTCATGCTATACCTTTTT
>NW_017537042.1:107605-136527 GCF_001853355.1 Bactrocera latifrons | reverse complement strand
TTTCTTTTAAGACGTTCGTGAGTTATAGCGTCGCAAAAATGGAGCAAAATGAAGAGAATATGCGGAATATTTTACAATACTGCTACGATAAAGGCAAAAATACATCTCAAGCCGCCAATAAAATTTGTGCAGTTTATGGACCCGATACAGTTTCCATTTCCAAAAAAAAAATTATAAACAATTGAAAATTCAATAAAAGTCCGCAAGAAATACCACAAGAAATACCACAAGAAATGCCGCAAGACTTTTTTGACGAACTAATATGTATGTATACCGAGTGTACTTTGACTAAAAAGTTTTTCACTGAGTTTAATATGTTTTCTGGTAGATAATACTAGTTTACATTCATTTTACGACTGTGATGTTAGTGTCGTTTCTTGCTAATTTTAGGTTGCTAAAACCTCTAATGATAGTAAAAAATTTCTAAAACCTATGATTTTTCCTGTTGAAGTCACTAGGGTTCCTAGATATCTAGGCCTTTAAAACTCGAAGAAGGAATAAGATCTTTCGATCTGAGTTTAATATCGTAATCTTTCGATCTTATTATTATAATTTTTTTTTGGTGTAAACACCGCTTATGTGGTTATAGCCGAGTTTAYAACTTTTCACTGTTTGGAGCCAAATGTAACTAGGTCCTCCTCCATCTAGTCTTTCCAACGGTGTGGATATCTTCCTTTTCTTCTGCTTCCCTAGGCGGGTACTGCGTCGGAAACTCTCAGAGCTGGAATGTTTTCATCCATTCAGACGTCATGACCTCGCCAGCGTAGCCATTTCCTCTTAATTCTGTGAACTATTTCAATGTCGTCGTATATCTCGTACAGCTCATCGCGCCATCGACTGCGGTATTCGCCGTTGCCAATGTGCAAAGGACTATAAATCTTCCGCAGAACTTTTTACTCGAAAACTCATAACGCCGACTCATCGGATGTCATCGTCCATGCCTCTGCAGCATATAGCAGGACGGTGATGACGAGTGGCTTGTAGAGTTTGGTTTGCCTGAAATCTCGTTTGGCTTTGACAGAAATCTCGTTTGGTATCGAACGGTTCGGAGAGGTCCATCCCAATCCTGACGTTGGTATTGCTCAACGTCAATTTTTCCACAGCCGTATTAATTTTGCGGAAATACCAAATTCAGACATAGCGGCAAGCTGTTAAAAGCGTCGATCCTCTTTTCAGGGGTCCTTTCCAAGATTGAATATCTGCGCACTTGTTGATTTTTCTGGCTTGAAACCGCACCGATGAGGCCTTTATCTTCAAACCTGAAAAGTCCTGAGCTCAATCTTTTTTTTTTAGCTTTTTCCAACAATTAAAAAAATACATTTATTTCCTATAACTGARACAAGATATATTTTTCCCATTTAAAGTTTGTATTTTTTAATCGGTATCCGTTTTAATTGTTTATGCAAAGAGTTTTTAATGTAAGCTGCCGATTTGCTCAATAATTGTTCCGTGTCTTTACCAAGTTAGGATTGAAAATAGCAAGGAAATCCAAACCTTTCTCCATTTCGTACTTTTGATAGCTTTTMCAGAGCATAACAGAACTCGTTCGTCATATATTGACTGCGTTGATATTTCAAATGTACAACATTTTGATTGCTTCTTTGCTAAGTATTATACTTAATTTTCGCATTGAGATACATAATACAATTGCTAATCGATTTTGGTCAACTAATTAGCTGACGTCATGCTAGCGGTTTTGCATACTAAAGCTGTTTTTTTTTTTTTTAACCAGATAAGACAGTTTTTTGTCGTTATCTTTTTATGCTGTAGTAATTTAGTTATTTGAGATATTACGAACATTTCGTTCGCACATGTGTCAACGTTCGAACAGTTTACTTTTCGAAAACTACGGATCAACCTAAGTAAAGTACGTGCACTTCGATATCATGAAAATTGGACCGTAAAATTAACGTTTATCTGATTACGTTGGCTTTACTAAAGCTGGTAAAAAAACGACCACCACAGCCTATTATTATTTATCTTCTTGCACGCATATTTAGTATTATTTTACCTAATTCAAAACTCTGTTGAACTATCTGATATCTTATCCTTCTGCGTACTGTAATTTGTATAAAAATTGTATCTTCCTGCTTTAGTGATTATTTCAGGAAATTTGTATTATTAGTGACTGAAGCTTTTTTAATGCTGTTTACGTAACACTCTGTGATTAAGTATATATTAGGATTTCCATCTTAACTAAATATGATATATGTACGTCTCTTCTGGATGATAKATGTATGTATGACCCTTCGAGTTTCTTGTTGAATTTATAAAGAGATTTTTTCAATTCAGAAATAAAATTAGTTTTGTCTGAAAAATAATTTTATTACGATCTGATAGACTGTTCAGCCGTTSTCTACTCTCCTGCACCAGTATAAATTTGATCTCGGTTGCGGAGAGCGCTTTTAGTGCCGCTTGCGTTGAACCTCTGCTTGAAATATGCTCGGAAAACAACCCATAGGCTGTCGGTGTACTATTTGATTGCACTATCCATTAGCAGCAACTCGCAATCGGAWTCATTCCATTCAACCTTACCTCTTAGGGTCACCTTGAACTTCTTAGTGAAGTTTACACTTTTATTAATGCTGTCCCTTGGAAGAAGAGCCAGCGATCTTTCGCTACTTAAGTTCTTCATGCGCTGGGAGAAATTACCTTATCTCTGCCAAACCCTTCCCCTGTCTTTTGGAATACCGTACAGGTATGTTTGGCAACCTGACCGATCAGTGTGAGACTAAGGTATTTGACCGTATTCGTCATCTCTATCTCTCTGCCTCCAATTGTAAGGTTCCTGAAGMCAGCAAGGCAACTGCGTCTCGTAAAAGAACCGATGGTCGTCTTCGAGGGGTTGATGTTCAGTTCAGCCCCTCTGCACCCTGCCTCGGCTAGGCCAAGCCCCTTTATACGATATCGTATAGAGTTTCCTCATCTTTAACAGTGGATTCTCTTATTAATTAGCAAAACGAGCACGTCAATAGTCCACGCTCTGTTCCACACTCTTTAGTAAAAAGGAAGTTCGACTAATTGGTCTGAAGGACTTGGCTAGTGAATAGTCCTTTCTTCGTACCTTCGGTATAAAGATCACTTCACGGTTCGCCGTGGTTCAGAGATATACACTAGCGGAAGGCTATCTCTTATCGGCCGAACAAGGTAGGACAGGTTACACTGCTCTCTTTAAGGGTCTTAGTAATATTAATAGAATTTTAAGCTTAACTCTAGTCTTTAAAAGGAAACGAGACAGTCAGATGCACGTTGTGAAAGTGAAGCCCCTTGCAATCTGACCAGAATAGTTGCAGTAATCCCTTAGAAGTGCTAAAAATAAAATATAAGTGAYATATGAATACAAAATTGAAARTGTCGGATTTGGAAAATATGAATGAATTTATTTACGTTCGCACACACATACTTGTATCAATGCACGACATGCAAAGCTGCACTTTTTGACACACTTGTCTTTTACTCGCTGGACAACTAACCTCAATTTGAATAATTTTTACAATCAAAAACAAGCAATATCAACAAATTAAAGCGCGCTACAATAACAGCATGACGAGTTAGTTACTAGAGTGCAGCTATTAGATTAAAGTGGCATATAATTGCAAAAACAACAGCCCAGCAAAACTACTCAACGGCCAAGCCGGCAGGCAGCGCGAGCAACAACAGTAGCGAGAAATGAATAGTGTGCCTGGCAGTCGTTTGAAAGCGTCAGCGACCTCATAGGCAGTCAGACAGGGAGGTAGTAGTTGTTGGACAGGCCGCCAAAACGTCAGCTAATGRCAACAACACTTATATTTGTTGTTGCTTTTATTTGTTTTTTCTGTCATTGGCGGCAGCATGAATTCAATTACTTGATGCCTCCGGTTCGGTGGCAACACGCCATCATATGTTTATTTGCGATCGTTAGCGTTGGAAATGATGGTGGCGCAAACGGCAGCGGTGGCAAGACACCGGTTATGGCAMCGCCAGCTGCCACCATACCGACCAGATTCTCGCCAACGACKTMGTCGTCGTTGTCGTTGTAGTTCGTTCGGTTGCATCATGTGTCCCCAGCTGTGCGGTTTTAGTTAAGCTAAATGCGACAACAGCGAATTGCTTAAGAAATGCAATAAAAAWTTTGCRCTCSACGCGCATACTTGCGAGTTCGTGTGCTGGTGTGTGCTTTGGTGGAGTGCGAATTCGCGACCCAGCGTTTGCTAGTTGCGCATACGACCAGCCATGCTTCACTAGCGAAAACATCTGTCGATCAGTTGGAGATGGCGCATAAAAAGTGCAATGATACGGAGTCAGGCATTTGTTTCGTTTCTTCTTTTTTGTCGTTTTTTTGAGTTCTATTTGTATCTGTCGATGTTTGTGACACGAGTTGAGGGTCATTGCAGACGTTTGACATATTAATTGCGCGAATTGTTTGCAATCGACCTCGGCCAAGCGGCTGCATTGACATGTGCACAAATATTCTAAAAACTTTTTTGAAATCTTTCATTCTAAAATCTTCGTAGATAGATTTTTTTTGTTGGATTGACATTCAAAAATGCAGTACGCTAGTAGAATGAGCCATATTAAGTAAATCTGTGCACTGAAGCTTCTTAAAGCCACCCATATCCRATTTTCTCTTACTCAATTCTTCAATTAAAATGATAAATGAAATCTGTAGGTTCCATGGATGAGGCATTTGTCCATTTCGAACAACAAGACCATTTCACGTAGTGTTAAGCGCAATCTAACGAAGTTTCTGGGTCGTTTTGCGACCATCAACGATACATGAATCCACGACAAAACCCAAAAAACTGCCGGAACAGTGAATTTCTACCGGCGAAAGTGCGCAGAAGACGAAGATTATTCTTTCGGGCAGAAAGGTGTTGAGAGATGGGTCTATTGGATTTACAACTCATAATCTGCAACGACTACCATGTCGAATTATTGTACCGATTCGATACCTAATTGCTAAAAAAAACGAGCCTATTGCGTGAAACAGGTGCTTTAATAGCCCACCGGCTTACACCAACTTAATCGCTATGGCCTTAAAACTGGGAGCCACTAAACTCCACTACGTTTTTTTTTCTTCGTTTTGTTTCGCTTGGTTTCGCTGAGTCGATTTTGCCATGACCGTCTGTCTGTCTCCCGGACATTAGGGATCTGGGTGGTATGGGAATTAGCTAGACTGATGGACATTTCGATCTTAGCGGTGAGATTTCCAYTAGTCAGAATGCCAAACAGTTAGTGCCGTTTGCGGGTGAATTGTTTAGATAGGTGTCGAAGGCGTTTAACCGAGAATTAGGGTTAGCTTCTTGTGTGGGTGGTGTGTGCGTGTAATGTGTGTATAGACTCCAACCCCTGGTCACCAATCTATACCAGTATGGAAGCTCAACTGGTAGTAGTTTCGGTTACGAGGTTTGGCCGGAGACTTAACTTTGGTATCATTGGGAGCAGGATTCCTTGGAGCTCGCTCAGGCGGACTGGACCCCCGGGGAGTATCGTGTTGGTTGTGATTAAAACTCGAATGCGGACAGAACTGACACTTTGTCAGTTGAATGTGGAGTTGCATTGCAGCCGGGTGCTGGACCCAAAGTATGGCAGAGGGTTTAGATGGGCCTCGAACCCTACCAAGGGGGTTAGTGTGTCCATTCCACACTGTCAATTGGGACATGCCAGGCATTTTCAAGGCGCTTATCAATGCATTGATGTAATTCGCAAAGCTGCCGTCAGCAAGTACCCAYGTTAAGCACACTGGACGTTGTCTGTCTATCCGTCTGTCTGTATATACGCGAACTAGTCCCTCAATTTTTCAACTATCGTTCAGAAAATATGCATACGTCCTTCTCTCCTCAACAAGCTGCCTATTTGTTGGAATCGCCGATATCGGATGACTATAACATTAGCTGTCATGCAAACTGAACTATCGGAACCAAGTGCTTGTATGGAAACTCTTTCATGAAACGAGATATCTTCACGAAATTTGACTTGGTTTATTGTCCGAGGCAATAGGACAATCTCAGATCGGACCTGTATATCAACATTTCTTCATTTTATAGGTTATGTTACACTTCATATCCAAAATTTTTTAGGTTATGTCACTCTCCAAATATCAACCAATTTAACAATATTGCCGTGAAAAGCTATAACTGTGCTGCTTTTAGTCTCAAAGCTGAAGTATAAAACACTTTTCGCAAATAACAGAGCTAGTTTATACGACTGGCATGGCTTTGGAGTCATAAGCTTATACCCGCACGATGCAGCACATTGGATTTATGGTCGAAATGCTAAAAGTCTGTGCCAACTTTATTTCCTTTTAGACGCTACAATGCATTAAATGCAATCCAATCGTTTTGCACTATACGTAACACCCCATCTTTTAAGGCTTCAAGTGGACATTAGCCTAGGAGAACTCAAATCACACCCACACAAGGCGTTTAAGTTAAATAAAAATAAAAAAGTTGGAGAAGAAGCAGAAGCAAAGGTTCGATTTCGCACTTTAGCAGCACTTAAGAAATAATGCCGCAAAGATTGTATCCATCAACCCTTGAAAKGAGGGAAAATCACGAAGAAAAAGAATACGACGTAGAATTTCGAGGCGCCGCCTGAGCGGAGTRTTGGCCGATGGACATCAAGTTGTTACATTTTACCACAAAGTTGAATAAACTCAAGAGCACAACTATAAAACAACAGCTGAATACAAAGCARTACGATTTAACAACAACAATTACAACAACAAARTGARTATATATTGAAACAAGCTAGCCGCGACGACATGTAAAAGTTCTTCACCCTCATTTGCACAGCTGGAGCTGGAGTGAGTGTGTTACACGACAGCCAGACACTCGGCATGAACATTTGCACCCAATATATATACTATATAGGAATGAATGTATATATCGATATTATAAATATCTGGAAAACATAAGACAGCACACCGTTATATACAAAATTTGTGTGTGTTTGTCTGTATGTATATCCGTAGTGTGCGGAAAAGCTTTGAGAAAACTGGCTGACTGCTATAAAAATGTACGTCGTCGTGTACATCAAGCGACAGCCAACGGACGGAAGTTCATACATTTTCCGCTGCACACCAACAACAACATGCTAGGAACAAGAAACGAAACAAGAGCTGAAAAGCATAGCGGAAARTCTAACAAAAGAATTTGCCAGTCAGACAATATAATACTTACTATAAGTTTATAAGCACACACACACGTGCTTACATAGAAACATATATAGAAATATTTAATGCAGATGGAGCACAGCGACTGTGTGATAAATCACATTTGTGTAGTGAAAAATAACTTGAGTACTCGTATTACCAGCGACAAGTTCCAGCAGCAATGCACCCACATCCATCCCTAAGCACAGCATACYATGGCCCACAGCTAAGCTCCAACAGTCAAGCTCCACGAACTACCCAAAACTCTATCAAGAACCAAGCGGCGACAGAAAGCTGCTTCCGCACTTGCAACGTCAAACTACTAACTTAACAAATCCGCAGCGTTGTTGTAATGAGGAAATTGGATTGTGGCAGTTCATATCACATGGCACGTTGCTGCAACATCTGCAAGCAAGCAATTCACTCCTTACTGCTTTTTGTTTTTCCTTTTTTCTCTGATTAAAATTTACAAAAGCCTAAAAAMTTCGCTTAATATACTTTCGACTCCATTCATTTCGACTAGCAACAACAGCAGCAACAGCAGCAACAACGACTAACTGTAGTTGTATTTGTGGTTGAACAGCTGAAAAATGTGGGACACTAGCGCCATTGGTGCACCGGTTTGGTTTGCTGSCTGCCTCTACGCTACCGTACGCTGTCCGTCCATCCATTTCATCTACTTGCCTCGTTTTATGTTGCCAGTTGCAATGATACAGGAAGCACTCAGCGCACAGTGGGAAATTCTACCGCTTTATTTTGCTACTCAAAGCTCGTGGAATCCACTTTGCGGCTGATTGTGCCGACATGCTGTGGCACTACTTATTTCATTATTGAAATAATTGCAAGCAATGTCTATTAAAGCAGTGTATATTCTATATATTTGTACAGATATACAAATATAATACATGTAGATGTACTAGTTATAGGCTTTTAATTTCCACTCCCGCCAGTTCGGTGGAAGTCATCTCCTTCCATACAGCTTCTGCAGATTTTCATCTGGTAGATTCCCAAACTTACAGCATGGACGTCAATAGGGCCTTTAAAACCCCTCCCAACTAGGGAGAGGCTAGCCTTACTGAGACTRAAAAGGTCACAAAATCTCTTGCGATCGATCTTGGGCTACAGGAGCAYAAGAAGATTCCGGAGAGCACCRACCCGCTCCMATTCTACCGATARCTGTTCTAGGATGCCTTTCCGTGCCAGCTTCTTAATGGCTGCAACCTCGGCTTKGAAGACACTGCAATASGAAGTYTGAAGCTGGAGCTGATAGAGAGCTCCTGACAGTAAACCCCATCCACTAACCTTCCCCTCAAGGTTTGATCCATCCGTAACAAAGCTCACCAACCCTCTCCTTCAACGGCTTCGGTATATGGGCAGAGAAGAAGCCGCCAAAGTTCGGTTTGGCGATTCCGATCCGGTATGAAGTCAAAGCAGTGTGATGATATCCGTCCAGTAGAGTTTAAGAAATTACCATACAAAGCCAAGCACGGACACAATTTTCAAATCTGTTCAAAAATTTAGTTCAAAAATGTAAGTGCTATCTCCTGAAGATACTGTCCATTTTGAACTAAAACTGCAAAGGCAGCCATAGTTATCGTCCATAGTAAAATATTATTCAGTCAAATTATTCGCAACTTTTTTGTTGYCCACTGCATTATCTATAGTATTAGTTCTAAATAGTTGTAGCGGACTGTACCATGAGCCAAATGGCGTTTGAGATCATTTCTTTATTGCGACAAATTGATGGAGAATTCTTCACTTTTTATGGGTGTACGTCAAGTCAAYAGGATATTGATATTCTTGGTACAGCTGACCTGACCAATCGTCTCGTAAATTACGAGACAGGACCGAAAAATTTGATCAGTGTTGGATGATCTTTATAAGGCGAGTACTGACTGAACTAAAGTTTCAAATTATTTTTCAACACTAAATAGGTACTTATAACCTTTTTTGCTTACGGTTTAGAATTCCGCTAAGTTGAATTGAAATTGAAACAACTCAACTCTAAAACAACTAAACTCTTTCCTAGTATTACGTAGTAATATAGGTGAAGTAATAACATAAAGAACTACGATTTGACAGATAATTAAACAGATTTTGAAAAAGAGGTTGCGAAAATGGAAACAAACATATATTTTTTTTATATTAAAACGACTTACATTTTTTTTTTGAAAATTTCAACTAAAATAGAGTTGAGTTGTAAACCGGTTACAACTTTACTCTACTTCAGTTGAAATTCTGCCAAATTGGAATTGAGTTGTAAACCGGAATAGTGGTAAAATGTTCTATAAATATGTATATAAAAACACGCTRTAATAGTTTTGATATTATAAAATTAACCTTAAGAAATGCTATATAAATACATATATACTCGGTACCTAAGTGTATTCAACCGTTCTTCTTCTTCCAAATGAAATATTTAATAAATTATTTTTGATTGAATCCAGACTTTATCGAACTAGTTAATTCGTAGCCGGAATATTCTGCTAGTATTTTCTAGACTAGTTCTATTTCATTTACACATTTTATTAGTTCCGAAACTAGTTACTTTATAACTAGTTCGATACTCAAATTGTACATTGTGTATACAATATGTGTTGAGTACCAACTTCTGCTATGCGCAAACCTGTCAACGATTTTGTAACGCGACCACAGCGTACACATTATGGCAGCGCGTACGATATTACTAAGGAAATATTTGAAATTCTTTTCAAATTCTCYTTTTCTTGCAATTAAGAATATTYGAACCGATAAGAATGCATTTCTGCTCATTAAAGTGTAACGGTCACAGTATTTTATAATAAAATCTTAATGCAATTTTATAATAGTTTGTGAACATAGTAATTTGTCTGTGTGACTGAAGTTGCCTAGTTGATTGCATTTACATGGGTTGTACTGACTGATTTAAATCGAGTAATTTAACCGAAATGTATCCGATACTTTTTCATGTTACTACATTTAGATCAGTATGCAATTAAAATTTATGAWGGCAGAGCTTGTTCCGACGTCTATCGACGCTTTATATACAATTTTGGATTTATTCATTGTGACAAAAAATCGTAAATAAAAACGCAAAATATTTAATTATTCATCAATATTTATTTTGTCGCCTTCAAAGTACACCAGTCCTCGAAAAACTTTTCATAAGCMCTTTTTGGATGGCCACTAGCTGCTCCAGCGAATTTTGTTTTAACTCTTCGATCGAATGCAAATGGGTTCCACGGAGTGGCAATTTCATTTTGGAGAACAAAAAAAAAAAAAAAAATAATCAAACGGAGTCAAATCTGGTGAATACGGTGGTTGATCGATGTTATTCATTGCGATTGTGAGTATAAATTCGGTCACTATTGTACTCCTTTTTATAAAAATTCAGTTCTATCGGGGGCGAGTCGAGCAAGAACGCGTTTCACACCCAAAGTATCCACCRAAATCATTCAAACGGACTCTCTAACTAATATTTTTTTTAATAAAGTCAATTTCTTGAGACTCTCCAAATTTCTGTGCGCTCTTCAACGGGTCAAGTACTCCAACTCTGATCAAAAGCTGTAGTCCAATGGCTTCAAATCAGAACCTCCAGACGGCCAATCATCTGCAGCTATGAAATCAGGAATATTCCATTAAACATTTAAGCTACAGCTTGTTGGTTTTTGTCTTGGGTGCTGGAGGAGAATATTGCTGAAAGCTCTAATGCTCTCCATTTAAGAAGGTATTGCTTAATTATTTTATCACGTCTTCTAAAATATGCTGCTGAYATTATTTTTCCCTAGTTTTAACCACATTTTCACAGAAGTTAACAGGTGTAAAGCCTTTACAGCAGACTTTCCATAAAACCATTATAGCAGCTAGTTGTTGACCCTTGAACCCTTTGATTAAAATTGTTTGCGTTTTTGAAAGTTTTTGCGTAGATGTTGTGGTATTGCTTACTAATGCCTTTACAGCAGACTCTCCATAAAACCATTATAGCAGGTGGTTGCTGACCCTTGAACCCTTTGATTAAAATTGTTTGCGTTTTTTGAAAGTTTTTGCGTAGACGTTGTGGTATTACTTACTAAAGACTTCTTTTCTTTCACAGTTAATATTTTTTCGTCTGTAAAAGCGTACTCTCGTGGAAARAGTTCCTAGTTAAGAAGATATACTCAAAAAATTTGACATGGATTATGGTCCAAGACAACGTTGCAATCTCTGAATTTGTTTACATCGAGTCACTATAGGATATATAATATCTAYCAAATAAAATGAACGATCAAAATCAAGATTTGCTTAGGACTCTTTTGTATTTATGATAGATATTTAGTTAACCAAAGCTAACGTTCTTCTTTTTCTTTAGGTCTCGACTCCATTGTTTGTTAATAAATGAAATCAAACASTGAWCTTATTATATCTACATATAAATTAGAATATAATAAAAAATAACTGCATCTGTTTCAGCGAATGAGTTTTCGCTGTATCCATTGTAAACTTTGTAACAAAATKTATGGCAAGACTAAGTAAAGGCAGCTTTCAATAGTTTAAAACTTGCGTGTGCCGGTTCCTTCTGCCTGATATTGAATTATGCTATTTATTTGAGATTGCATTTTTATTTTTCCAACATTTCATCAAAGACCCTAATAACTATATTTTAGACTCTATAAATACATTTCACCCACAATTTATTGTCATTTTSTTGTTCAAATTAAAATTTTTTAAAGACGCATATTTTCTGCTTCAATAACTCAAAGTCAATTTAATACCTATGGAAAAATTAATTTCATACTTTTACTATGCCATAAGAAGGGGGCTGGCAGCGCCTTTACAAAGAATAAAAAAAAAAAAAGCGGGTAGCCATTGATGCAGCCTGCCCTGCTGTGAGTTGCGCTATTTCGCGCTTATTTTGCTTGGCAATGCAATTGAATGGAATGGAAAAATCATTCAAACGTGCTAATACGACTATATAATTTTCCCCATGAAAACCAGTCGGCTTTGGTAAGCGGTAAGCGACTTGCAACATGCGAAATCTAATAGGGTGTACACATGTACTACATTCACGGATATACATATGCGTGTCTACAATGTACACAAATGTGTGAATATCAATAAAAAATAGGCCACAYAGTTGTCAGCACGTACCCGGGCCGTGTGCGCYCCTACACACACKTCAAATGCGTTGCGYTGCGTTCCTCGACTATTGCATGTGCGTTTCGGTGTTGCTTGGAAGACTGAAAATGCATTAAGGTGACGTCAATTCAGAGGGAAATTAGCTGGTAGTATATTATAAACCCTGATCCCTTTCGAGGTTCCCTACTTTTCTAATAAAAAATCACAGAAACTTCAAATTTAATGGGGAATGTTTATTATTATTTGAAAGAATATTCTTTGACATTTTTTTTTTTGAACATTATGTCCTTGAAATGTTGGCCACGGCTACGTCTCAGATAGTCCATATGTTGAGTCCAATTTCCGATGACTCATTCAAGTATTGCGACTGATGACACGTGATGTTTTATCCAAGATCGGAATCGAAGATAAATTTCCGCAAAAACTTTAAACTTCCCATATCCCAAAGGGAAAAAGTCTAACGGTGTAATATCACACGATCTTGGTGGCCCATCTACAGGCCCAAAACGTGAAATTATCTGCTCACCGAAGTGTTTTCTCAATAAATCCATTAATTGATGCGATGTGTGGAAARCAGCGCCRTCTTAACATTTTTGAARAAATATAGACCGATGACTACATCGGGTCCCAAACCATCTCACGATATGATACAAAAAAAGGCTATTAAAAAAATGAATACTACTTGTATCACCCATTAAATATATATTTTATATGTCTGTAAGCTCAGGAACGGTGTTCGATGGGGAAAATGATAGCGACCGAACGGATTAAGCTCAGCCCAGTCATGTCAACTGGTCGATCGTGGGTTAAAAGCCGGGCTAGTTTCTCTTTATGATATCAAAAGCTGTTTGATTTTGAAATTCCCTAGCTGGCTCGCTCCCCTTACAACAAATACAAAGAGCTGCGAATGCTCCTAGTAAACTCATGTTTTCTACAGTTGGGGGCAAAATTCCTGTCGGATATGATAAAAAAAGTGCTCTGAAGCCAGAGATATCGAAATTCTCATTGCCTATCTTGATCGGCTTAAGACCAGCTTATTTAACACAATTTAATTGTGATGTTAAAAGTGCGTTTTTATTGCTTACGATTCACTACATCAATTATATATGTAAAGTTGTAAAATTTTCAAAGTTCCGCTGTCAGATATAACCGATATATTGGTTACTATTGTCGTTGCAGTCGTATATCTTCAGTGCTACCAGTCATTTTGACTCATAAAATATAGTATTGGAAAGGTGAGATCTTAAGCTTTATTTAACCAAAAGAAGTTGAAAAAAAAGTTATAGCTGTTCAAAAATGCGTGAAAATGAATGAAATTTGGAATATTTTGAAAATTTTTGTTGAAAAAAGGGAGAAGGAACCACGCAAACAGCCAYTGAAATTTGTGAAGTTTATGGAGACGATGTTGCATCAGTTCGTGTAGCACAACAATGGTTTGCTCGCTTCCGTTTTGGAAATTTCGCTTTTTACACTGATAGCGAAAAATGGGAAAAAGTGGTCAACCCAATTTTTACTTTTTTTCTTCACTATTGTTTATTATAAATATACAAAAAAAAAAGTTGAAATTTTATTAGAAATACGAAAAGACTTTCTACTATCCAATAGAACCATTTTTTAACTAACACCTAAATTGTAGCTTAGTCGTTTCATCATGGACTTGATTTCCTAGCACCAGGTTAGATAGTTTGAATTTATTATTGGGTCATATGGCGGTGACAGCAATGTGTTRGCACATGGAAGATAGAATTAAAGAGAAGACAATGAAAACAAACAGCTTTGTTGAAATAATAAAAAATAGACTGAAAACTAAACATAAATAAGAATAATGAAAGTGTAGCGTATAAAAGGAAATAAAAACSAAAACAAAACAAGAAAAAAAAAMMAAAAAWWAAAAWWAAWWMMWAWWMMAAWYMRSYTKKTTGGCGTGCCTACAARCTTGCCGGCAGTTTGCTGCCATCCGTTGATTAATTTGAAGTGAAATATATACATATGTATGTCTGTACACACATACATACATGTATGTACATATATACATACATATGTATATCGGCTGACAGCCACGCGTTTACCACACATTGCACAAGCTCCCCAATAATTGTGATACACCCTATAGCATGCAAATCCATTTCACTGCGCTTAATTCGTTACTTTACGCTTTTCAATTGAATTATCAGCTCATTGCTAACGCTCTACTTTTGCTCAACGTCTCTTCACTGTGAACTTATCTTATCCAACCCATATAATTCCCACTAATTTATATAATAATAAGTTTTTTTCTGCTCTGTTTTTTCTTTCAACAGATTTATCGCGTAATCGCTTTTGTGAGCTACCCGAAGAGATCACCACATTCTCATTTCTGGAGACGCTGCTGCTGTATCACAATACCATACGCAGCATTCCCGAATCGGTGAAGCATCTGACATCGTTGACGTATTTGGATTTGCGTAGCAATCAGCTGGCAGCGCTGCCACGTGAGATCTGCTTTCTGCCGTTGCAAGTGCTGCTCGTGTCCAACAATCGCTTGGCAACGTTGCCCGATGAGTTGGGCCGCATGGAGCGTCTCACCGATTTGGATGCCTCGTACAATCAATTGTCGACGCTGCCGGCGCGCATTGGCGAGCTACGTTCGTTACGTTCGCTATCGTTGCGCAGCAATCAGTTGATGTATTTACCGCGTGGTGAGTAATTACAAACATACCATACATTTGGGGGTTTTCATGTGCTCCATAGTAATAATAAACAAATTGACGTAGTATTTGTGCGATGCTTTCCAGTTTTCCGTACTTAATAAATATATTATAGGCATAGTTTTTATACCCACGCAATGTGTTGCTTATAATATATTATAATAGTTTTGTTCATCTAACGGTTTTTTATACCRCCAATAATTAATCGAGATGCGCAGTTACATATGTGTTTCAAAATGCCCTTAAAGACCAAACGAAAYGATTTCTGGACGTCTGTCTATCAGTTTGCCCTTCTTGGATTACTTGAGAAAAGGTTCTGATATTCTTATACAAMTTGCACGTCAAAGAYTCCTYACYAAWAACAAAATACTTMATTTTTCAMWATTTTTCTAAYCGGTGCATAAAACGCAGTTTGGAAMATTTTAAGTAAAGATCAATACWAAAAAGGTCGAYGAGTGCTACACGAGTTGACGAAAAAAGCTCATGGATCGAAAAAAATGGTTCCATTCCTGGCTTAGTCAAGTCATCCAAATGGATGAAAACACTCCAGCTCTGAGAGTATTCGACTCAGTACCCGTCGGTGAAACAGACCTCCCCTCCGGTTGAAATGACCAGCTGGAGGAGGACCTGGCTACACAAGAAGGGAATGTTACTGGTGATTAAAAGTGGGTCCTTCATAACAATGCTTGCTACAAAAAATTCTTAAATCGCATCATTACTGTGAACAACAAGYCGTCTTTACGAAGCCTTGGACAATATGTAACCGAGGAATTGTTTTTTTATCAAGACAATGCCAGGGCAATGCCACAGATCGACAGTTGCTCGCCATAAACTCCGGAAACTTGTTTGGGAGGTTCGGCTTCTGTCTATGATTAATGTTTTTCTTTCGGCTCTAGAGAAGCTTGTGAAAACCGACTGTTCCCGTTTTTTGCCAATAGAAATGAAAGTTTATTTCCTTGATATTACTTCAGGAATGTGTTCTGCCGCTATAACAACAACAGAACAAAGTTTCTTTGAGGGTGGCATGATCGAATTAGTTCCGAAAAAACAACAAATAATGTTCTGCCGAGTTGACAGTACTTCGCCAGATAAAAATTCGGGTCCATTCCGGTTATGTAGACCCGACTGTCGCGGGAACGGTRAACGGCAACAAATCATCGAACCAAATGGTGGATTTTTAACCTCCAGCGAATCATCTATGCTAAATACCAATTTCACATATACCTTATATATATTCTACTATGCCCAAAAGTAATGTGGATTTGTGTATACAATGTAACTTTTTTTATACCCCAATTTCATTTCTTTCAAATTAAGCCCCGTCTGATAGAATGCACTTTTGTCAACGCTGGTCTTCGAAATAGTTCAAATAGTCCTTTTCTGGTATAACCTTCAAGTAATTCTTCGGTTTTTATTTCCTCAAAGTCCCCATATTAGCCTTTTGAGTATGTTGAATAGCTACAATTCGCACGCGACTAAATCAAGCGTATTCGGTGGTTGCGGAATGATATGAGCCGAGTTTTAGGCAAAAAAGTCGCGAATAACCAACGACAGTATTATGATCCAATGGAAGATGCATCGATAGTGAAGTCACAGAGTCGATTGAAATTCGCGCATCCTAAATGACTACTCCTTATGAACCTTGTAACTGAACTCGTCTGATAGCGTAACTGAATGTAACTGAAATCGATCTGGTATCGCAAAGGACCAAAACTGGTCTATGCATAGTTCATTTGTCTACCAGAATAACCTAACATCAGTATGGCATAATGCATTATCGTGATGAAGAAACCTATAATTCCGAGCGTCTCAGACGACTATCTTGACGCAGGAGGTATAACACTCAAATAATACTATTTTTTTCTACAGTTTGCAGTAGTGGTAGTGCACCATACCACGATAATCACCTCGTCTTACCCTTGATTACAGTGGTATAATGTTTGGCCGCATCCGTACTTTCTCGTTCCTTTCTTACTATAAGCTGCATTTCATATAACTGTGAGTTCAAGCAATCCGCTTATCGCTAATTCCGAAGAAACATTTCACATAACTTGTTCATTATTCACGCGACAAAATTTCGMAAATTTCTTAAGGTTTTTTCCCCATAAAGAGCGTTGAAACGATAAAATGTCAATGCAAAATCACGTATTTTAACGCATCTCAAAAATAATGAATTATCGTTATTGCACTGGATTGAAACTTTTATCAGAACCGTTGTTAGCCAACACACCAGTCCCCCCTTTTCGCAAGCCAGCAAATTTAAAATTATATGTATATATGTGTATTCCAAAGTAAACAGGACTTTTTGAATCTAGCGCCCCCTGGTGGCGCCATCTATATGCTGACTTGTGCGTTAAAATCTATCTATCTTTATCCAGTGAGAATTTCATGACACATCATTAATTGGAAATGAAGTGATTGCGTTTTAAGTTTTAGTATGTTTGTGTTATCGGTGCGAAAGTGAGTGCACGAGTGGTTTCAACGTTTTCAAAGTGGTCGTGAGGGCATAAATGACGATCAACATGTGGGCCAATCAAAATCCGTGATCACCGGAAATTTCATCGAAACTGCGTGAATTTATCAAAAATCAGTCGAAATCATCAATGAAATGCATGGAAATGGAATTGAACATTTCCAAACCTTGGTTTTTTCGCATTTTGACCGAGCATTTGGGTGACGACCAAAAATTGCTCAGAATCCAACATTCGAAGGACGATTTTTAGACCAAAAATCACATTTTAACCATTAACCACTCCCTGTTTTCACCTGATATGGCACCGTGCGACTTCGCCCTTTTCAGAATAATGCATTTGCCCATGAAAGGAAAGCGTTATGCAGACGTAGAGGTCACTCAAAAGGATTGCATCAGCATACTGGCGGTCATACCGGCCAACGAGCTAAAAAAAACTCTTTCGACATGCTTTTGGACCGTGCAAAAAGCTGTATTGAAGYAGAAGGAGACTATTTTGAATAAAATAAATTGATTTTACCGAAAAAAAAGACAATTTTTTCTTTAGTTTAAAGTCCTGTTTACTTTGGAACGCACCTTATATATAGTATAGGTGTAGTAATTTATAATTCGTTGACCCTTCACCCTTTTGCATATTTATTTTGACCAGACTTTTTTTTTTTTTGTTATAAAATTTCTGTACTATAACATGTACTCTGACGATTCAATTCAATAGCTCTAAAAGCGGGTGTATAAATTTGACAGCTGTCGGATCATTAGTTTGTAAATTTCATCATTTCGAGTGAACCAATTTTTCATATTGCAAAAGATATGAATATAAAGGAATTCCGCGTGTTGATAAAATATTGCTTTTTGAAGAGAAAATATACAGTTGAAGCAAAAACTTGATTTAATGAAGAGTTTCCGAACACTGTCCCAGTCAAATAAACCATAAAGGATTGGTATACTAAGTTTAGACGTGGAAAAATGATCACCGAAGACGGTGAAAGCCAAAGGCGGGTTGTTTCCGCCAAAAACATCAAAAAAGTCCACAAAAAAATTGTTAGATGTCCGCGCAAAGTGAAATTGTCCGAGATAAGGAGACACTCTAAAGATATCAATTGAACGATCGTTAACGAATATTTGGGTGTGAGAAAGTTCTATGCAAAGTGGTTACCACGAGAGCTCGCTTTTGACCAAAAAAAAAAAAACATTATAAGTTAATGGCTCAGTATAATATTTGAGGTGTTCCAGGGTAATATACGCGGATTTTCGCCGATTGTTACATAGCCCCWTCGTTTCACTCTGAAGTCCTGTCGACAGTCATTTGAGTGAACTGTATACGATAAACCTTTGCCTAAACAAAACGTAATAGTCGGCTGGCATGGTTATAGCGTCTGCATTTTAGCATGATGGAATAATTTTATCGACTACCTTGAAAAGGGAAGGAACATCAACAGTCATTGTTATATAGTCTTATGGGATCGGGTGAAGGCAATATGGCTGAAAACATCTAGTTTTGAAACAAAATGAATTTTCTGTTTCGCCAAGATGACGCACTGTGTTACAAGTCAGTGAATATGATTGCAAAAATCCTAGAATTGGGCTTCGAATTGCGACTATTTCTTGTTCTCAGATCGCAAAAGAATGCTTGGCGAGAAGAAATTTTCGTCGATTGAATATGTTATCGCCGAAACTGAGGTTTCGGTTCTATATAGTTACTAAAAGTATGCTCATTAGTGTACAAAAGGTCCGCATAAAATTACTCAATCCATATTTAAGAAATAAATTCGCAAAGAAAATCTTTTTTTACCGAGAAAACCTTTGCCCCTAACGCAAGAAAAATTAGGTGATTTTTGTGAATTTTTTTTTTAAAGAAAGTACTTGATGGAATGTTTCGAACTTCTTTCTACATATAAGGTATATTTTTAGCCATATTAATTTTTTGTTTTTGTTTTTTCTTTTAATATGGGGAAATAACGGAGTTATGTGCTGTCTACGGAAGTGCCAAAAAAAGTGTCCAATTGCTGACATGATAACGGCCGAATGAGTAGCTGAGACAAAAGATTCAAAAAGTTTATTAAACTTGGAGATATTTCCTATGCAATGACCTGTTTGAAAAATGTTAAAAAATAACAAAATGGTGTAACTTTGAAAAAAAAAATCTTTTTTTAGGTAAAAAATGGTCGTCGGTTTTTTCAATATCAAATTGACAATTTTCAACCAATCAGAAATAGATTGTAGGTCATTGTATAGTAAATGTATTCAACAGGAGGTGAAAAACTGGCGCATCCTGGTGACATTGATCCTGACTCTCCTGGTGGTCTGAAAAAAAAAAATCAAAAGAAATTCTTAATCAGTAAGGATGCTGTTATAGYCCCTATTTCAAAATTTCAAGTAAATCGGTTGTATAGAACTTGAGATAATGCCGGTATCAGGTGTAAAAAAGTAGTTTCGAGAAAAACGCGATTAAAAAAGTGAGTCTACCTACCTACCGGGCTAGGTACTGCGTCACTAAAGTAACTGTAGCTMTTAAAATATTTTAAATTTCTAAAAATCCTTTGGAGGATATGTTCTTAAGGGTCTAAACTTTAAATATTAGAAAAAACAAGCCGAATTTTTTTTTTTGAGTCATTTGAAGAAGACCACAGAATAAACGTCAAAATCAGTATTAGAAAAAACGTTGGCACAAATGTTTAGCGGCATGCAAAGGGGGACGACATAGATTTTGCAAGAATATCTRTTTTTGTAGCGACTGAGTTTTGCCGAGTTGATAGTCCTTGACCAGATATAAAATCCGGGTCCGTTCTGGTTACGTAAACCCGACAGTCGTGGGAACGGCGGCAGCCACAAAGCCTATCTAGTTTTTGCTCATACTAGTATATTACTGTCTGCTCCACATGATTGTACAAATGAATTGCAATAAAAGTGCTTAATTAAAGTGAAACATTATCACTAATACTCATGTGAAGTATGAAATTGCCACAATAATTCTCTTAACTTGTTGCTTACAGAATTGACATGTCTAACGCTGGAATCGTTGGATGTTAGTAATAATCGCATCGCTAGTCTACCTCTGGAGATACGCCAAATGACAGCGTTGGTCGAATTGAATTTGGAAAATAATCCGCTTACCTCTCCACCTGCTAGTGTAAGTGTACACACGTGTGAAAAATATTTAATTGCATTGCATTAGTTACACTCTCTCTCTGCAAATGCGCTTAATTTCTGTTAATAACTYCGGTTGAACTTTCCTTCCATTACAGCTGTGCATMCGCGGTCTCGTACATGTCTTTAAATTTCTCGAAACTCAAGCGGCCAAAGATGAGAAGGGCTCTCGTGCCGGTGGCAATTATGATGGCTACACTACATTACGACGAGCGCCACGCCATGCGGCCAACGGCAGTGTGCTCGAATCGAATCGTGTACCGCGTTATCATCATGGCGCTGAGTCCGGCTACAGCACCTGCGATGGCATTGACAAGCGCTGGTCACACGATATGCCAAACGGTATTTAATGCACACTCACATACTGAAACACACATACACAACCAAACAGTTATACAACTGCATACAGTTGTTTTAATGTATTAAACAACAACAACACACACACACACATCATAGCAATCATAGCAATTCAATCAACCACTAATCACAGCTCACTTATCCACTTCCTGTATTCAACTTACAGTTAAAACCAAATTGGATTCACCGGCACGTAGAACGCCAACCACACCGCCTCCCTCGTTGAGTTCGGAATTAATGGATGCCTCGCTGACTTCTAGCTCAAGCACAATCGTTGACGAGTCAATATCGTTGAGTGGCACGAGTCCRGGTGGCGGCATAGTCGTTCCAATGGCGGTGACTGCCGCCGTTGTTAAGCCGCTAAGTGCAACCGATTCGCCAACGAAACGTAAAGTGGAAATGCAAGTGGCGGCGTCTGCGCAATCAGCGCCTGTCACACCACAGCATCAGAATCATTCAATGCAACAACAGCAGCAACAACAACAGCATCAGCATTTAAACTATGCGCATTCGAACTCGAGCAATGGGAGTAATAACGGGAGTAATGGCTCATCGCCCGACCAAGAAGATGCCATGATGGAGCATTATCAACAGATTGCTGGCGCACAAAATGGCAAAAACGACGAAAAGTCCAACAAAAATTTGGGAAACATACAAACCTATCGGTTAGTAGCGTGTTTATAAAAATGAAACAGTTTTTGCTTCCTGAGCAGAGCATATTAAGGTTGTCACGATGTTTGTAAGATTCAGAAGGAAGAATTTTAGCYGGGTCCGTTGTATTCGTTGTAGCGCCAGAACKCTGTCGAGTTGACAGTCCTTGGCCAGATAAAAATCCGGGGCCGTTGCAGTTAYGTAGAGCCGACTGTCGTGGGAACGGTTAGTTAAATCCATCTAATCGTCTGTCTGTCTATRATATATAATATCTACCCGAACTTTGCCCTCAATTTTTGAGATATYGATAACAAAATTTTCACACATCGTTTTGTGAAATATGACAAAAATTTCAAAATTRTTGAGTACTAATTTCTAGATCCCCAGGTCCTTTGAACTTTTTCCGATAAGTTTACGCTTTTATTCCCAAAACGGTAATGATAAGATAAGYTGTCATCGMCGGCACCTAACGGAAGGCCCAAGAAACATGCTATTTCAACRGGGTCGGACCAAAGGGAGAGGGGTGTTAGATGAGTGTGGTTGGTAGRGTATGCAAAGAGATCATGCGGAGACTCATTGCACGCTGGACATATGTTTGATATGTCRGGGTCYATTCTGGATAAGTAGGACTTTAACCTGYTACAGTATCCAGAACRAAGCTGCGCAAGGGTCGGCTTTACTTTTTCTTAGCATACATATTTTTAATCTAACGGCTCTGGTTCCAAAATACAAAACTTTTTCAAATTTTTAGATYTTCCGATCTTTCATAAATAATTTTAATAATACAAATTTCCTTCCTTCCAGTGAATACAAGGAGGCACTCAAGCAGCAACGAAATTTAGAAGTCTCCAGTGTGTACAAAATCAAAAATAACCAAAAAATGCTGTACGACATGAGCGAGGCCTCGAATGCCTTGAACTCGATAGTGGGAAATATGTCACACCATGAAGAACTCAATGGTGGTGGTAGCGATAATGGCTGCAGCGAAATGATACGAATTGTGAACGGTGCCAATAATATGCCACAACCGAAATCGATAATGAAAAATGGCGGTGGAGGTATGGGTGTTGGAATTGGTGTAGGTGTTGTTGGCAGCAATGGTGGACTAAATATGCTAAATGGCATGATGAATGGTGTTAACGGTAGTGGTGGTGGTGGTGGTGTTGTTGTAGGTGACGCTGGCAGCGATTACTGTGTTGTAATACCAAAGAAACCGGTACAAAAAGTGACGCCGTCACGGAATACCGAATTAATGTCGTCGCTGGCGACGTCAAAGCAAATACAAGCTAATACAACAATAGCAACAGCAGAGGAGTTGGAAAAAATGCTGTTATTACAACAGCAGCAACAACAACAGCAACAAGTTCTGAATGGTGATTGCGTGGGTTACGTGAAACCCAATAGTCCAATGAAAACGCTTAATGGTGTCGGCACCGGTGGTGGCTTGGTCGGTGTTGGCATACTTGCGAATAATAATAAAATTCCTTCTATCGGTGGTCTCAAATCGCCTGTGAGTGGCACAAATAAGTTGGGTACGGCGAAAACGCATCGGTAAGTGACTGTTCCTGTATTCCTTATTTGCTCGAAAATACTGATTTGTTTTGCTTTTACTTATGCAATAGCACTGTCACCTGGAATCATGACATACCTGCGGAAAAACTTAGCTTTACCATGCGTCGCGAATTCGATCGACAGCGTGAGGAGACTGAACTAATGACTCAACTGCGGAGTGTAAGTACACAGAAGTTAATTTCATTTACTTGTAGAGTTTGTAGAATTATGTATTGACTATCGTACTGCGTATCGAAACTGCGCGAGRGTCACTCGTTTCTCGCGGCAACTCGAGATCGTCATCTGTAATGGATGTCGGTTTGACTCCAAGTACGTCATTTGCGTGGAGGGAGTCGGTGAAGGTGTTAATGGCGCCACTGCGAATGGCGGTCAGTGCATGTTTGAAGTTAGTTGCGTCCGCAGTCTGGTTTTGCGTATTGTCTTATGATATCGACATAGCTAAGGATGGACCTCTTGAAGTTCCTAGAAGCCAGTTCCGCTTTAAGCAGGTGACTGCAAAGATGATTTCTGCGAAAGCACACCAGCAGAACTGCTTSGAGAGGAATTCATTATGCTCCTTAAAGTAAATAAGGCCGGTAGTCCTTTACCGGTCCGGTAAAGCTTCCTCGTCTGCATGTACTTCATCTAGGCGACTATATTGGTGCGGCGTAGTTAAGAACCGGCCAACCGATTGCCTTATATGTTGCCAACAACGTTTCATTGTCCTTTCCCCATGTGTTGCCGGCTAGCGACTTGAAAATTTTTTTGTGCCTCTGTACTATGGCAATAATCGCGGTCTTATGAGGAGTGAAGAAGCACAGACTATCAAAAGTCACACMTAAAATTTTAGGACAGTCGGAATCTTGACGCCATCGACTGCCATAATAAGGTCAAGTCCGTACTCCTTCGACTTGTTTGTTATATTATCGCTGTGGATTTAGTGGGGAGAGTGTTAAGTTCCGTGCAGAGAGGAAGTGAGAACTTCCACTTCATGCATAGTCAACCCCTATATGGMTACGTATATTTTTTTATGTCCTCAACCAGCGTTCAGTGGTTGACTGTCAGAGGCTTTTGAGAAGTCGAACGCTACGTCGTCTTATCTCAGGGCGTTTTTTGATTGAGGCCATGAATTATCTGGGCGCTTACAACGCCAAGTGCTTTGGTGGTGTTGTGCACTTTACGGAAGTCATGTTGGTCGTAGTATTACTAGATTCAGTTGGTGAGTGAAAGTCGGGAGTAGCAAGGTCTCAAGTGTATACTGGGGAAAGGAGACTTATCGACGATAGTTGACTTAGCAGTTCTTGTTTGGTGTCAGACCAGTTTTATAGACTCCATTGTCTTAAGTACAGTATAAAATGGAATTTTTATGATCCATTTTTACTCATACTTTCTACGAGTATACTATTTTGAAATTTAAAAATTAAAATTATTTTACTCAATTTTCAACAATTTCAGATCATTGAAACACGTCTCAAAATGACACTACCCGAAGATATAGCGTCCGCCTTAACCGATGGCGTGATTCTATGTCACTTAGCTAATTATGTGCGTCCACGTTCGGTTGCCAGCATACATGTGCCATCGCCTGGTGTCGTAAGTCGAAACAACTCCACAATCACATTTCAAAATKTTTTTAACAAATTATTTTATTTTAYTGCAGTCGAAATTAACAATGGCGCGCTGTCGCAGAAATGTCGATAATTTTCTGGAAGCTTGTCGCAGAATCGGCGTAGATGAGGTGAGTCTAACTATGCTATAGTATAGTAATACTAACACCATATAAGCTCAGTGAGTGTAATTAGTTAAATAGCTTGGGAATAACATGCTGAATTTTACTTGGAACCGAATGTTTGGCCCAAAAACAAAAACATTTATATTGAGTTTTACTTTCCAGACAACTTTTTACTGTAGTAAGATCGATCAGATCCATTCATTTGAACTGCTTTGAAAAAATAATCATGCGCCTAAAAATATGTTATAATATAAGTTTTTTGGTGATCTTTATTTTGATTTCGATTGGTCCGATCTGAGCATATGATCGGAGATTATTCTGCTACCTTGAACAACAATAATTTATAGCAAATTTGGTGAAGATATCTTGTGAAATGAAAAAGTTTTCCATACAAGCACTTCATTTGGATCGGCCAGTTTGTATGGCAGTAGTGGTCCGATCTGAACAATATGTGCAGAGATTGTAGTGTTGCCTTGGTCAATAATCTATCCCAAATTTCAGGAAGATATCTTGTCAAATAAGAAATGTTTCCATACAAGAACTTAATTTGTATCGACAAGTTTGTATGGCAGCTATATGCTATAGTGGGCCGATCTGAATAATATGTGCGGAGATTCTAGCGTTACATTAGACAAAAATATATACCAAATTTCGTGAAGTTATCTTAYCAAATAAAACAGTTTTTCATATAAGAACTTAGCCTCGTGTTCTTTTTGTTTTGTTTTTTGAAAGAACGATTTGAAGATCATAAAACAAGTTATTCCCAAGCTATATATCTCATTTAAAAATTTTATAAACTAACATATGTATATTGAAAATATGTACATACATGTATATACTTATGAGTGCACCATGTAAAATCCCTCACTTTCCTATGACCCCCCCGATAAAAAAACAAACATACATACAAACCTCTTTAAATTATTAATTTGTCTAAAACGGTCTAAATGCAAACAAAAAATCTGTTATTGGTGTTGGTTGCAGGAGTTGATTTGCTCCTGTGCAGACATTGTGCCCCCCTCCGACGACGGATCCAACAACAGCAACAGCAATAACAACAAAAATTCCATAAATAACAATGAACCCCAACAAATCCAAAATATGCCAAATATGAATGAACAAAATGACAACTCACAAACGCTACCGAATCCATCGGCTGTTTTGAAAACGGTTTCGGCGCTAATCGCCTTGGATTACAATCCACATCATCAGAATATACGCAATTTGCAACAACAATACGAGTTAAAGTTGAAATTACAAAGGCAACAGGAGAAATTGAAGCAACAGCAGCAAAATGAAGAAGATGAAGTGCAAGAAGCAATTAGCGCAAAATGCCGACAACAACAAAATAAGCAGGCGCAARCAACTTTCGATTTTCAACGTCGTTGCGTTTTGTCACAGGATGGGCGCGATGGCGATGGCGCCTTTGAGCACGAATATGAGCACCAACTCACTGCAACCTGCACCAAAGAACAGATGATGCAGCCAACTTTGCATACGCTTGCAAGCCTAGACAATTCCACATTTAATTTGAGTACCAAGTGTCATTTCGATGTGACCGTGCTCACAAATGGACACGGTGTTGGTGGAAGTGGTGTTCGCGGCGGTAGTGTTGGTGTTGGTGTTGATGAAACAGTGAATACAAAAGATTTTAACAGTGATGATATTGATGAAGGCGTCGGTGCGGACGAGGAGGAGCGCGATGAATTTGATGCTTCGACAAACGGTGAACATTACGGTGGACAAAGTCACAGCAAACAAAAGTCGCAGCAGCAGCACAGCAATAATCATAATGTTGTCGATTTTTTTCGTCATGCCAAGTTGAAAACATTTCAAAAAATTAAATTCAATCTACTCTCTTCGTCGGGTGCCACCTCTTGCATCAACTATGGACACGTGAACAACAGTCAGTGCATGCTGCAAACTATTGTGGAAACGGAAAGTGAAGTAATTGGCGGCGGCAATGTTGGAGGGGGTACGGATAGCGGCAGTAAATCCAACAACAACAACAGCGACGGTGGAGGGGGTGGCGCTTACCAGCTGATCAACGAGAAGCCAACATTCAACGAGGAGCTAAAACTGAAGGTGGAAAGCCGTGCAATAGACGGAGCGGGCAACAAATACAAGCTGTATGATTTAGCAACGCTGCACAAGAAAACACCTACCGTGGAGGTAGAAGAAGCGCTACCGATTGTCTCGAAACGTATCGAATTCTTCGAACACTCATCGGCTGGCAAAGCAAACTCAAGCACAACCTCATTAAATCATAGTCTAAATGGCAGCCTCAACAGCAGCAACAAATCAAAATCCTCAAACACAACAACAGCTACAACAACTRCAGCAGCAGCAGCAGCAGCAGCATCGTCAACAGCAACAAAACACAGCAATAACAGCATTTTCAGCATCTATCGCGTGGTCGATGTGAACGATGGCAAGTCGGTCAACAGCGCCAAACTCTTGAATAACAGTACTGTGGCTGGCGGTTTTGCAACAGCCGAGGAGGCAGGCACTTCTTACCTGTTGAAGCATGATTCGCATGTACTTACAATTATACTATCATGTGTCTTCATTGTAACATTTTTGCTGTTGGTCTTCTTTCCATTGCCCGGATAGGAGACGCGTCACGGGGAATTGTTGTACGCCACATTGCTTTATAGAGCTTAAGTGTAGATTTAGTGTGGTGGAAAATGCTAGCACTGCGAGCGTAGTTGTAGTAGTTKCTGTAAACTTTAAGTTGTCTAAGGTATACCTAATTTTTTTTGAGGTTATGTCGCTTATAAGTTTAAGTAACGCGTTTTTCATATTTAAGGCTGCAAAAATTTAAGTTTTTTATAAGTATTAATGGGTTTAACGCCGCCTCATGCTTAAGAGATTTGTTGCAAGAAGTRTACTATATTATATTTCTATTATAATTCTAGATTATTATTAATTTCAGATTTTTTAAAACACGTATTTTTTCAAAAAATAAGAAACCTAATAAGTATTGTTTTTATTTCATTTATTAAAAAAAAAAGTTATAAAAAGTAAAGTTAAAAATTAAAATTATTTTTGTTTAAAAAATTAATTCTTATTCTTAATTAAAAATTCGTATTTTTAAYTCCTAAATAATTTCATAACTTATGCCATTTTAATAACCATTTGTTTAAGATTGTATATTTTATTACTTAAGCGCTTAAGCATAATTATAAAAACCATCTACAACCTAACTTTTTTATTAAAATTTGAATACGTAAACTTTTTCACATAACGATTTTCTAAAATTGAATTTATTTTTCTATGGCTGCTAAGTTTCGAAATAAGTTATTTCGTATATTATATATTAGTATTTATTTCATTTACTTAGTATCCATACTTATACAGAACATAACCTTAAAATAATTTTTAGATCTTAAAATATTTTGTATATAATTCCAAAAAATGTTATCTTAACCGTCAGCTTGAAGTTTAAAATTTTTCGTTACAGAAATTTTTGTCAAAATATTTAATTTGGATTTGAATTTTCTTTCTATTCTAGTCTAGGAGCATGACAATCAGGGGTCATAAAAAAGACAATATAAAAGTTTAAATCTTTCAATAACTAGCTGAAGTAGGGGCTCAGATATTGGCATTTGACCGTACCCACTGAAATAAAAAATTATAAATCTAGACTAATGTTACAGTATCAGGAACTACGAAAAAGTTGGATTTTTTTTTTTGCAAAACATGGCGACTTCCTGAAAAAAACAGCTTTTGACTGTTTCGATTTGATTTTTAAACATTAATATCATTTTTATAATATTAGGGGATATGTCTAGTTCCGGGCATAGACAAGTCTATAAAGAAGAATATTTTGAATTTTCTGCTAATCGGTCGAGTAAAACCTTTGAAATCAATGGTATCGTTTTGATAAATAAAGTTTTACGCTAAAACGGTTATAAATTTGAAAATAATTTCAATTTTTAAAAATGYTTTTGTAGAGCTATTTTTGAATATCTTAACTGTCAAAATGCGCAAGAAAATTATTTTTAGATATTTAAAAATAATGTTAAGATATTTTAAAATATCTAACACTATACTATCGTCTTCAAACATTAATGAAAATTTCAAAACATGTATTTCGAA
>NW_017537042.1:101041-102660 GCF_001853355.1 Bactrocera latifrons | reverse complement strand
TGCTTGAGTTTAAATATTTATACATACCACTTACACATATGTATACATACATATATACCCACTATATACATATGTATATACATATATGAAAGCGAAAATGCGAATAATTCTAGTAGCTAGCAAGTAACCGCTTTAATAAATTATTGCTTACTTAATTTAAAACTAATAATTTATATACACATTACAATTATGCAAAAACAAAAAGAAAAAAAAACACACAATTAAATCTTTATTCCTGAAGCATGCGAAGCCTCGGTCGGTTAATTTGCGTGTTATTTTAGGATTAGAAAGCGAAAACGTTAAATCGGCRCATTGAAAAGTTTAAGTTAAGCAAAATATTATAAAGCATACATTGGCGCTTAGGTTAGTGAGTTTGGAGCGGCGTAGTTAAGCATTAAGAGCGTTTTGTAGTTGTTAGTATGAATTAATTGATGGAAATTTATTACATGAAATGCAAGCAGGGACTAAACGGTGGCCAAGTTATTGTAAACTGAAAATATTCAGTAATAGATGACAACAACAAATATGAATTTATAAAAGAAAAATTATTCACTAAACATATAAAACATATTAAACGATGAAATGACATCAAAGCGTGTGCAAGAAGCGTAGTTATGTAGTACGTATGCAATTTAAATGACATGGTTGCCATGTAGCACAAAACAAAWGCGCAGCGCGCACAAATCATAACGGTTGTTTGGTATTATTTTAAACAAAYTTGAAACTAAGCAATGAAAAGCGAATTTTATATATACATTCTAACTGTTTTTTACACCCTTTTATATCGGAAATATGTGCTATGTGTATTTATAGACTTATAGTCGACAATCGAAGTGAAAAGTAAATTTTTGTTTAAAACTTTCTACAATTCTTTTTTATTGTAAATATGAGCGGAAACCATGTTAAGCAAGCAAAAATTAGTGATTTTTAAAGACCTTCAGCTTATTTTAATGTCAAATAGTGCTGACTATTTACATACATACATATATACATTAGAGTGATTAAAAAAAAAATTTTTTTTTCGTTCGGTACTCTGGAAAATAGTAGTATAAAATTCATAAGAAATAAAAATTTTTTCCAAAAATAATCAATTTTCAACCGTTAATATCTTTCAAACGGTGATTGGAAGCGAAATATAAATTTTTCTATCTGATAATAAGAAAAAAATACAGAACTGTAAGTAGGAGGACCTCCCGTTACAATTAAGAACTCATCCTTGGAGAGGCTTCCTTAGAGGTGTCTAGGAATCTATTTTCCAGAGTACCAAATGAAAAAAAAAAATATTTTTTTTGTTAGTCACCCTAATGTACATGCATATTTGTATTCGTATGAGGAAGGCAGCCTGTCGTCGCCTAAAATGCAAAATAACGTAACCTCACTTTTCATAAGCTTACAGGTGACGGAAAAACGATATAATAGAAACCGTTCATATTAAAACAAAATTTGAGTTTTGGTTATAAAATGGTTATATGTTGGTTATCACTCACTCATATTGAGACAAGATTTCATTTTGGGTTTTAAATGGTTATATATTATATATAATATGTCAGTTATCATATCTGGTAGTGGTTTCCAAGGTTTTTTTAAGTACGTTCTTTCGCATTTTGTATGACGATACG
>NW_017537042.1:99229-100927 GCF_001853355.1 Bactrocera latifrons | reverse complement strand
CTAAATTATACTATAAAATTTTTTTACTAAACAATTTTGCTCTACAATTTTTTTACAATAATTTTTTTTTTATGATTTTTATTGACATTTAAAGATGATAAAAAAACGTGCAAAACAAAATTAAAAATCGTCGGTTTACAGTCCRGTGGAGTGTCCTGTCAACCACCTCGAAAAAAGTGGTTTTGAGAAAAATTCGTTTAAATTTTTACGTTAACGTTTACCCCTTGTAACGATCCTAAAACGGCTATCTTTTTAGCGATTTTGAATTATGAAATATAATATAAAATTAAAATTTTTTTAAATTTGTAGACTAGAATACCCCGTTGAAATGTGTATAGAGTTTCCAACTTTTCATACATACAAAAATCGAGTCTTTGATTAAAAGCGCTTTTGACACTATATTCTTCGTAGAAAAAAATTTTTTTTTGACTAAATGAAATGCGAAGCTTTAWGCCGCAATTTTATTCACAGTGCTATTTTCTCCTCAGTTTCCTAGACATATGAACATAAGCAAATATTTCTATATACATACATACATTCGGTCGATTTGCCTACTGTTTATTTGCTTCACATTTCGAAAATTAACATTTTTTTCTATTTTTAATAACTTCAAAAACATTTATTTTGAAAAAATAATTCGTAAACAGTGCCTTAGATTGATTGAAGTAGGATGAGCGCAACAGCATACACACAACCGCAATGAACAAGAAATGATAGAGAGAGAAAGAGAGTGTGTTAGCGCTAACATGAGAGCAATATGAAAATGCAGCTGCAAAGTCAGAAAAACTGCAACTAACTTAWTTACCTATTTGAAAGAGAGTTTCAATTTTAACAATCTAACGAATTACATTTTCAAGCGAAAGAAAACAAAAAAAAAATTTTTTTTTACTCTAAACTAAATCCAAACAACAACCAATCAAGCGTTATGATTTGTACTGCGTCCAACAAAAATATATATAAATCTATTTTCATACGATCTATTAACTAGCATACTTTTTCACATATACTATATATAATATACCCTATTTAACTATGAGAACATTATACACTAACATTCCTGAAATCTAATTTGCTTCGAAACGAAAATTTTGCTAAAAAAACTATACCTAAACTAAAGATTAATTATAAAACATGTATTATTACTAAAGCGAGCGAAACGAACGTATACTAAACTGTAACTAGTTTAAAAAATGAATTATATGAGTATTTAATTACGGAAAGAAACGAAGGTGTCGAACGAAATTTATATAGAAACATATACACACATATGTTTGTCGAAGCTTCCAAGCTGGTTTAGTGTTAGAACTCATTGCTAGCAAATCACTTTATCCATACCCAAGTGCATATATACCAATTTACTTAAGCACACACAGACGTACACACACAAGCAAACAAATGCAACGCTGCATTTTAAGTATATTTACATACAAACCAATGTTCGTGCATATAAAATCACTGTAACACCAACCAAAATGCATTTATTGTAATCATTTGCTAATATGAAATAAAATAAATAGCAACAACAATAAYAACAACATATTTATTGTACTGAATAAAATTGAATATATGATTAACTTTTGATAAGAAAATACTTTTTGTTGGYTTTAATTTTAGCTTGAGAAGCATTAAGGCGAGGTGAATTAATGAGTCATGAGGGAGGGTTGAAATTTTTAATTTTTACTTAATTTTAAGAATTTT
>NW_017537042.1:96101-98929 GCF_001853355.1 Bactrocera latifrons | reverse complement strand
GTACAATAACAGAATTAGCATGGCAACTAAACATACACACAGTGCAACTCATAAGTCCTTCGGGTAAGCATTTTTTTTGTTTTCGAAGTGAGAATCTTGAAAATATACTGGTTTATGATGTACCTCAGAACGCTTACGTACTAAACCTTTAACTCCGTCGCTTATGTCTGCTCAATTTTCCTTTCTCAAGGATACGCTTTAGCCGATTTTTTTATCTCAAACCCGTTGGTCTACTTCTCGTTCAACGCTACTCTCTCTATGTTGCGTTGCCGCCCTTTCTTTCCAATCTTTTATCCGGTTCCACGCATGTTGAGAACGGCTCATCTGTTGAACTGAATTTTCTGRACTCCATCCTTTAGGAGTTCATCTAGCTCTGCTCTTTCACGATTAAAGGGACAGATGATACGAGAAATATGTGACATATCGTTTTTTCGACCATTGATAAAGATAAAGCAATCCCAACCATCGTCATATCCACATTTGCGTAGATACATTGTGAGAAAAGTATCCGAAAATTGTAAATAAAACGTATTAATTATTCATTAATATTTATTTCGTCGTCTTCAAATGTCCATGATTWGCCATTTAAATATTATTTAAATACGGTCATATGCAACTATGTTTACATATTGCTATCAGCTGATAAATACAATTTATTTGTTTACACAAATCAGCTGCTACTCTTACTAACATCCCTGCTTTATAGTTTTTGGGACGCCAAATGTGAATAATGGTGAAACGTAGAAAACTTAATTCCGAAKTTAAATAAAAATTAAAATTAAATTTAACTTAATTTTCAATTAAAAWTTTTCGTGAAAYCAGCTGTAACTCTAGCATACAATGTAGTGTTATCATAATAATTGAATTATTTTAGAAATGTATTTAACCACCGCCTTTTCTAACTCCTCTCATTACAGAATCTCATCTGCTGCGCTGCTGATGTGCTAGAAGGCAAGGGAGCAGTGCAAGTAGCCATAACAGTTGGTGAACTCTTCCGTCTGCATGCTAACGGTGCCGCAGGCAACGGCACAGGAGCCGGCAGCGTGTCGTCGAAGTCACCGACGAGAGCCACACGCGCCACATTATCACCATCGCCGGTGGTCTAAACGAAATGCAAAGGCAAAAGTGTAGTAAAAGGAAAGAAAAAAAACTTTTAACGAAAAAATAACGCGAAATGTGAAAAAAAAAGCGAAAAGTGTTTGAAAAGTTGCGAAAAGTGTTTGGTTGTGTGGAAAGAAGTGAAGTTACAAATGCATGCGGTAACTTTACTCCTCAAGCCAACAGCGCACGAACCTTTTTGCAAACCAAAATTTTATTGGAAGTGAAAATTATAAATAACGACATTTTTTCAAAATTAGAAAATCGACGACGTTGCTAAGGAGGTTCCTCGACAAATGAGAGTTGTGAATGTGGATTTTTTATTGCAAGAAATTCATTTAAAACGCTGTGTGGCGAGCAAGTAGGATAGAGTTATTTTTATAGTTACCAAAAAGTTTAACATACAGGTGTTTAATTAAGGTATGTACACACTTATACATACATATACATACATATTACTATGATGTATTTTGAATTTTTGTAGAATTTGTTGAATATTTTAAGTAAGTGACAGACTGTTAAAGCATATTATCGAAATTTTTTTTTAGAAATTATTTTATTGTACATACAACGGACAAAGTACCGCTACACATACGTATRCAAGCATACAAAACTAATACAAACGATATACACCGTTAAGTACATTGCATACATACATACATACTTATTATTACTAAGTTTTAAGTAAACACATAATGAATAGTCCTTGTACTGAAGCAAATGGAAAACAAATACCAAAAAACCACTGTTGTCACCTTTTCATCGATAATGTTAAACACTCTGCACATTGTTTTCGCCATTGTGTTATGTAATATTCATTTACATTTGCTTCACTACTTACTTACGTATATGTACATATGTATTCAAATACATATACCAACCTAACATACATACCTACAATTTAAGCTGTGTTTACGGATTTCACTAGTTTGCAACATAAAAGTCACTAATTTAGTTATTAGAAATTATTGTGAAACTTTTTTATATTATTTATATTTGTGAAACAAAGAGKGAAAGCACACATTTTTTAAACTTAGTTTAGCGCGTAAATTACAAGCGTTTAAGTAAACGAATTAATATTAATGATATATAAACGATATTTAGCAATATAATAMGCATTTTGAAAAGCGTTAGGGGTATTCACAGTATTGCTTGCGTTGTTTGGTAGATTGAAAACTCGCATACGCTAACTTATTTATGAGATGCAATGCATTTTTGAAAAAACGTGCTTGATTGGCGGTATGCTGCTTGAAATTCTTAACTAATTTATTCGAAAGTAGGCACAAGAGATTAAGTGTTTTAGTGAACAAAAAAACAAAAAATTATTTTCAAAGCTTTTGCTTTGAAGTTTGTTGCGCTCAGGTTATAAAATATTAATTGAAGATCTCTAAATAAAAAAAAACATTAAAAAAAAAAAATTTTGCAAACCAAACAAATATTTATTATTGTTTTTCGAGTAATTTTACAAATCTTTTAAAATTATCGTCATTCAGAATAACAAGTTCGAATCCACAAGAAAAATATTATTTTTAATATTAAGTTTTATATACACATACATACAAATTTTCGAAATTTGTTTAAAAATTTACTATGCATATGTATAATTTAGGTATCAATTTATTTAATTTAGAAAAATTAGAATTAAAGATCTTTAAATCCGAAAAAAATATTTTTTGTTTATTTTTAATATTCTTTCTCACTTGCAAACCAACAAAAAATATATTAAAATT
>NW_017537042.1:88510-95315 GCF_001853355.1 Bactrocera latifrons | reverse complement strand
AATAATTGTTAAACCCACAACAAAGTCACCTTTACATTACTGCTTGCTTATTACATCTAAGCTATATGTGTCTGATGGCGTATATCAGTTTTTAATTAGCTAAGTCAACAAAAGTAAATTCTGTGAATACCCCAACAATAATGTTGCATTTGTCACAAACATGAACACAAAAGTGTCAGCGCAAAATTTACTATTTATCATTAAGTTTTACTATCACTAACGAAACATCCCTTTACAAATGAACCCACCTTTACGAAATCATCTATACCTTTACATACATATATACATATATTTAAATTGTGTTTCATAATTATAAAACAAGTGTGTATTTCGAGATATAAATTTGGGGAAGTTCTGAGAAGCGGTTTTTGAAGACATGGAAAGTGCCGTTGTTTATTCTCGCTAATTTTGGCAAAAGTTTTGAATGTTTTTCTCTATCTTTGTTRTTTTTCTTTAACACGAACGAAAAGGAAGCTTTGGTCTCCCAATTATTATGCATATTTTCATTATCCTATTGAAAACCCCTGTTTTTGGATTTGTGCCCATAAATATGGAAACGGATTACATCGGAACGTTATATTATATCAGCTCTTTACAGTTTTGAACGAAAGACGTTACTCTCATGATTCCATCCTTAAACAAATTTTTTGGAAAAATCCTTTATATTCAAAAAAAAGTTCCATCTCCCGAAGTCCATCATCGAGGTGAGTCCGTTTACTCAAACTTGCTAGCAAAAAACTGCATCCGTACTAATGACGCGCAGTTGAACGAAGTATAAAACATTAAAGAATTCTTGAAAATTCCATACACTGTCGATTTGCTCRTGTTTGTCATACCAGCGATGGCAATTTATTTCTTGCTTAAGAAATTATATCACGATTCTTACCTGCCGCACTCTGTTTTTAAATCGGGTGCGTTCTACATATCTCCTGTACTCTCATGCTGAAAACTGTAGGTAGTGCTCTGCTTATCGTTAAACTTAAATTCAATAAAAGTGGAACTCATCGAATGATTACCAAAAATTAAGGCGAATAAATAACGGTATTTTTCCATTTTTTTCCAAAGTGTTAAAATGTGATTCCCAAAATTTTCCCAGCATTCATAACTCAAAGCAGCTAATTAATTTGTTTTATAAATACGAAGCACACCCTCATACAACTATTTATTATATAATTATATCATTTGCTTATTATTTCATATTTCTCATTCTTTCATTATTACATATTTCTCATTCTTTTCATATCTGCCTCACCAGCCCATTTTATTTATTTATTCCATGTCGCCATTTCTCCTCCATCTGCTATCATATCCATCTCCGCTTTTTAGTTACTATATATTAGCCTCCATCTAGCTGCCCAAAAATCTCATTATTTTCCACCTTTTCGCTCAACAAAGTCGCAATGACACACTACACTTTAACTTAYGAAAGTATAAATATTTAAGCTCGATATATTCGAAAATGCAAAATAAATTWATTAAATATAAATAGCAAAGCCGAATGTCTCATTGAGTAGTGTTTTAGTATATATTTATGCATAGTCATAAGCAAACGTAGCGTTTTTTTGCATGCAAACCAATTGTATTGTGAACGTTAATCAATAAAATCTCGTCATTATAAAAGAAAGTTTATTTAATTACAAATAAATAAGCGAATTCGTAGAAAATAACCGAACTATGCATAAATATCGATTATTGCAAGCAAAACGAATTATTCAGAAGTGTCAAATGTTAATAAAGCAAAATGTAAAATCTAACGAAATTCATAGTAAATTTGTTGTTTTTTTCCCCCTATCTTCTTTGTGTTTAATTAAACTTAAGCGATTTGTGTGAAGGTGTCGTTATTTAGTATGATCGTTTCCAAAATCATGCGGTAAATTTSTTCAACGGTCATTTCGCCGTGTCGGTAAAAAATTTCGCTTCCCAACTCTTGATAAACAAGCGTCTATACTATATCCAAAATTTACTCTTTTTTTTCGAACAAATCAGTTAGATTTTTTCACAAAAATCCACGTAGAGTTCGTTCAAYGACTTCGGAAACGTTAGTTTGACGGATCGTTTGTTGTAACTAGACTTCAGGTGGACCCATATAAATGATCGTAAATAATTTGTATGTGGAAAGATCTTTTTCATTTGTAAAAAGCTCTCTTATTTAGTTGTGTCTTGATAAATTTACTCTATCGTAACATTATTGACAGATTTTGCTCCTATTAGTGYAGCAGTCTTAATTTTGCCACACAGATGGAGCGTCGAAAATATATGTAATAGGTGATTCCACTAGATGTATTTTTTTCAATAGCCTTCTTTTGTCRGAACACCCGTGAGTCGTGTCAACCTGTTATGTTATGTTTATTCAGTATTGCTTGGCATTTCACCGTGAAAACTTACGTCTGAACAATGTTTACAAATCATTTAACTTTATTACGAAAATTTACATTCTGTAAAGATCAGCAATCAGCCCACTGAGCGCACGATTCGCAACATCATCACCCATCTTCACACATAGCATTCATTATTGGATAATATACGACCGAATAGACCACGTCCAACAGGCAGTTATGAAAATATAGCAACCATAGCTGACAGTACATGAAGACCGTGGAGAGTCGATTCGGCGCCGATCGCAGCAGCTCGGACTGACGTATGGAACGACTTTGGCGCATGTTACRACGAGATCTTAAATTGAAAGCGTTCAAAATACAGTTGTGAAAGAACTGAAATCGTTCGACCTTCTCGAGCTACATTGCTTCGCTTTAAGGGCTCATGAAAAGTTCCAAGAGTGGCTGGTTAATTGTCTCCGAGACTTGGAGAGTCAGGACAAACATTTTCGCGCGATGTGTTTCTGTGAGTGGTGCAAGCCGAAAATATAGCGTTCGTTAGAGCAGAGGTACGTGATTAAGTATGATCAAACAGGCTTAGCCAGATGTTGCTTTAGCAAAAAATGGTGTGTTTCGGCGGCACTAGGCTGTTTAGAGGGCCGGGAAGAGATCGCTTATGAGACTTGCGACTTTGTCAAACACCGACAATGTGACTCGTGTGCGCAAAGTTTTGAACTCAGACCGTCGACTAAGTATTCGTTTAATTTCCAAGTTGTTAAATTTATCAAAATCTGTGATTTATGACATTGTGATAGAGCACTTGAACATGCGAAAGGTGTGCGCGAAGATGGTMCCAAAAGTGCGCACTGAYGACCAGAAATTGCGGCGTGTGGAAGTGTGTCAATTGTGAAAGTGACCCCCAGTTTTAGCATAACGCAATCACAGATGACGAGTCATAGATATTCGAGTATGATCCCGAGMCAARGAAGCATTTTGASACGACAGTGGGGATACAAGCAGCATGCACTTAGKCTCTCAAGGCTATTTTGGAGAATGCCTTCTGTGRCGCCTTCAATGCTTGGAGATCACACTGGCAGCGCTGCATCGGCGCAGAAGGAGCATATTTTGAAATGTTCTAAAAACTTATAACGATTGGTTCGATAATTTTTTTTAAATCGACGCAGTCCTATTACTTTGTGGACAAACACTATAATTGTTTACTCTAAACTCAATTGGTGCTATAAAAATGTTCACAAAATATTGTTTTTGTTAAAATTCCTTCCTTTTCCCATCTTCCGTTCCTCCATTTCTTCAATACGATTAAGACGCTCCCACAAATACGCTCGTTTAAATGCCTACCGGAGATGAAAGTGTTTAATTATTTGATTATTTTCAAGTCAATAATTTGATCACCCGATAATGAAGGCTTCTTCATGACAGCTAAAACTATCTAAAAGACTTTAATATTACTATGAGTACAATATTAAAAAGTCTGATGTGACGGTATCGAGTTGTCGTTTAATTATAAACTCTGTCAACGATTACTGATAACATTTCGAATTTTSCTTGTTCCCTCTCAATTTCCAGCATCTTACTTTTCAACATAACGRCAGCAGAATAATAAAAGCTGCTGAATARAATGTGTCAACAAACCGTTRTCGCAGCTTAACGATTATCTGATTTTTATTGTTGTTATCATTCAATTTTCAAGTGCTTGACCACAACTTTTTCCACTTCACATTACACTTCTGCTATAATTTATGTTGTTGTACTGTTAGTGTTGTTCKTTTTTTGTGTGTTGTTATCTCTTGTTTGTCGTGCATCAAAGCGATTAAAATCGAATAAAAGTTAAGATTTGWATTTAAATCACAGAGAWGCCGCCGAKCGGTGTGACGGTAATAATTAACGGTATTAAATAATTCGCTGCGCACATTATTTGCTGTCCAACAGCGGCGGCTAGGGAGAGGCAAGGCAGACACAACATATGAAAAAGAGCTGGGTATAAGACTAGCGCTCGTTGGGGAGCAGCGCTAGATCCACAAGTACACACACATACACATACACACATACAAACCAGTTATAGAAAATATTAAGATTGTGTACCGCAAATCATTTGGTGCGCGACTGCAAGGGGCGTCGTCGGCGTGCCAACACAAAAGGCGGTGCAACACACACGCACAKACATACATRCACACTCACCGAGGCAGCCAAAAGCAATGAGGGACAACGCATATAAATAAAATATTCTCATAAATTATAATTAATTAATAAAAAAAATTATAAATATGGTAATCGTCGTCATCACCATAATTACGGATATCAGCGTTGTTGTTGTGCGCAGTCGGTGTCATTGACGTTGTTGTTGCATAGTTGTGGAGTAGCATAGTTGTTGTTGTTGTTGTTGTTGTTGCGTACACCCAAGCAATGAACTTCAGCAGCTGTTGTGTTGCCCACAAATTCGTGGAAAATTATAAAAACAAAAACAAAAAAAAAAACATTAAAAAAAGTTAAGCGGAAATTATGGCAATTAAGCAATGAATTATAGCAAAATTGAATAATAAAAGAAATTGCACAAATTAAATTTTAATATAAAAACAACAATCAATAAAAATACCGTTAAATGAAAAATTGAAGAAAAAAATTGCTAATAAATTTGCTGCGTTGACACACTTATTTACAAAAATTTTGATTGAAAATCCCACTAAGCCATTWAACTAATAAAAGAGACGAGCGAACGATTCAAAGCACCAGCGAGCATTGCTGCAACATATTAATGCTTTTATTTATTGGTCAAGGTAGAAAATATRTATAATGGGCAAGTCGCGCAGCCGATCCGCTATATTATTATTATATTTTTTTTTTCTTAATAAATTTGCTAAATTTTATTTTCAATGAAATCTTTGATGATGAGGGAGTAACCATGCACATTTTYGATCACTACTTTCTCACGTTTGGAGTTGTTACTGTTTAGCTTAATTTACATAATACTTGCTATATTAAGTAAAGGGTGATCCATTTCGATATTTCCTAATTTTTTAAAGAAAACCCACATATACTTCAAATTTAATGGGGAATTTTTATTATAATTCGAAAGAACATTCTTYGGCATTTATTTTTTGAATTCAGATCCAATTTTCGATGACTCCTTCAAGCATTTCGGCTGATAACTTTTGCTGCAAGCCCTGAATCGAAGCGGGATTGTTAGCATAGACCTTACATATACTCACAGGTTATAATCTAACAGTGTGCTATCACACGATCTTGGTGACCAATCGACCTGACCAAAACGTGAAGTTATCTACTCACCGAAGTGTTAGCTTTATAACTGATCCATTCCATTGACTGATGCGTTGTGTAGGAAGTGGAGCTGTCTTGTTGAAACCGAAAGTCGCCGAGCTTCAATTGAAGGCATCAAATAGTAGATTATCATGGCGCGGTAACGGTCGCCATTGACGGTTACTTTCTCATCGGCATAATTTTTGAAGAAATATAGTCCGATGATTTCACCGGCCCACAAACCACATCAAACTGTTGTTATTTCTGAATGAAATGGCATATCTTAAATCTTGAATCTCTTCAGATTGCTCTTCGTCCCAAATGTGGCAATTTTGCTTGTTTACATACCGATTGATCCAAAACATCACTGARCAAAATTCGGCTCGAAAACGTCGGATCTTCTTGGAACGTTTCCAGAACTTAAAGAGCGAAGCAATGTCGCTTCAGCTGTTACACAAACTGTATTTTTACGTTTGTAATTTAAGAACACGACATAAAATGCGCCAAGTCGTTCCATACGTTAGTACGACTTGCTTCGAAAGGCGGCGAATCTATTCTCCATGGCCTTCGTGTTTACTGTCAGCTACGGCTGCTATATTTTCTTCATTGCTTGCTGAACGTAGTACATTCGGTCGAATATTGTTCAATGATGAATACTGGGTCTAAAGATRGGTGATGGTGTTGTGGAATAGTACGCTTAGTAGGCCGATACGTTGACCATAAGAAGTCAGCGCAACACGCTCTTTACAGAACGTGAATTTTCGCAAATAATTTGAACCATTGGTAAAAGTTGTTCAGTCTTTCCATGATGAAATGCTAAACAATACTGAATAAAAATAATCTTTAAAACAAAAAAGGGTAGAGAAAAAACTACCTCTACTTGCATCACTTGTTATATCCAAYTGATTATCTAAAACCAGAATAAAGACGTTCACGCATTAAGCCTCTGAGGACCGAACCCTTGCTCTAATTCCTTTTCCTCTCCTACGAGGATAAGGTGACGAAGTCAAAAGTCCTCAGAGCAAGGGAAAAAWCTTCAGAATAAAATAATACAACCCSAGAAATGTTCCTTACTTTTAGACAATTTGGGCAACACTGTTCACTTATTAAGGTCTTTAGAGCTCGTGGCCTACACAAATGAGTTTGTGTTTTTCTCGAAACTAATTTTTTAATCAAACGTAATCGCTCGAACTAGAATTTTCTTTTTTTTTTTT
>NW_017537042.1:84187-87495 GCF_001853355.1 Bactrocera latifrons | reverse complement strand
TTTCAATCCTGGCCCACCAATCAACTATCGCAAATTAATCGAATTTGCCTCCGAGTCCACTAAATGATTTGTATTTTAATTTGCATGCAGATGTTGTGGCCGATACTTAACCGGTTGGCGATTGTTGCCGAGATAAATATTGGGCATCACTTGCTGCTGGTGTTGATCCCAACTGCTGCCACTCTTACACCGTTAACATGCCAGATATTCGCTTTTATTGTAGTTGTTGTTGTTGCTGTATTTTCCTGTTATGAATGTGCGTGTTGGTAATGATTATTGTAATTATAGAGCTACTGCTGAATTTTTATGAAGTGTTGGCTGCCGTTGTTATTGTTTTTGTGGTGAAATTTGTGTAATGAAAAAAGTGAATGGGTTGAATTTTTTTTCTTTTATATTATATTATTGCTTATGTCATTACAGAAGATTTGCTGATATTTAAAATTTGTTGGATTTGTTCTTGTATTTGAATGAAGCGTGCTTCTAATTATTGATAGGTAATTGTGTATAAAATAGTAACCTTATGAAAACTTGTCTAAAAAATCTTATTTCTGAAGGTCTTGTATCCGGTATTCTTCAGAAATAAGAAGAATATTTTGSTAGTTGCAACTCCTAATCATTCTGAAACTTTATGGCAAGAACTCTCTCTGCTCCATAAACATAAAGGTTGCTTTATAGACATGTGATTTTGAAGAAGAAATCAAACGAATATATCTAACTAATTGTTATAGCGAAAAATTTAGCTTTATTGTAAAGATAAGGGTTTGACATTATATTTCTAAATGATCTCATTTAAGTATAGACCAGCGCCGATTTCTTGGAACCAAAGGTCGKTCACGTCAACATACTCCAATTCAGACAYTAAAAACTCATTAATCATGGCTTTATAGCGTTTCTCATTGACATTAGTCGGCTTTTTGGTGCTTTTGGCTTTATCGGGACGAGTCGAGCTAGAACGCATTTCATACCAAAAATATCTAGCAACATCATACGCACTGACTCGCTGAGAGATGTCGAACTTTTTTGCAATCTCTCTAACACTTGTCTGACTTTTAGTCACCATATCCTTCCCTTTTTTTAATTGATCAGTTGCAAAGGTTGAAGTTCGTACAGAATGAGCGATGTCATCAACGATCTCTCCACTGTCTTTGAAGGCTTTTTACCACTCCGAGACTGGTGGCTTTGATAAAACTGAATCACCGTAAGCTATTTTCAATATTCGCAACGATTTCGCACACGAAGTTTGGTTAAAAGTTGAGACAAATTCTTTGTTCAATATATTTATCCAAATGTAAAGCGCTTTTTTCTTGCGACATCCAGAACTGGCTTTTTCACATTTTTAGACACCCAATATGTTTAACATTACTGATCGTCTATAAACAATTGAAAACTTAGCATTTACTTCGGCTAATTCTATAACCTTAGCTGTCACCTCAGTAGAATTGRAAGCATTTTTTGATAATTTCCGCTCCAGAAGTTAGTGGCCTMGTGGATAGTAAATCTATCTATCAACAGTACTGCAACTGCGCTTCAATTTGTTTTTTTTTTTGCAATAATTTGATTCGACCATTCTTGTGAGAGAAAGAAGTATATCTTTTGATGTTTCAAAAAGCTTAGAGTCCATTTTTATTTCTTAAAAATAACTAATGTCTTAACTTTTAGTTTTTTGTTAATTCTTAATTGCTCTACAGCATTCGCAGTTTAGGTGAGCATCTGTGGCTAGTTTAACGACTTCTCGCTGCTTTAAATCCAATCACCAGCCTCATTTTTTTCATTTCGAGTAAGAAAATTAGTTTCGCGGYAATGTGCCTAAACCTTGCGAACTTGTGGCACCTTTCTACGTTTTCACAGAAGGAACTCTATGAAACTCTTTTGGCCTTCTTTGTTTCCGMCTTGTACTTATATGGTAAAGTCCCAAGTCGTTTACAGAAAGGTTTTAGGCTGGCTATACTGAATAGTATTCCAATCGCTGTTCTCTGATAGTTCGTATATTCTCCAAAGGGATTTGCCTTTATCTTTCGGATTTTTCAGAGGACACGAGRTTTCAACAGAGGTTCTGAATGCTTCACTGAAGACTTGGGTGTCAGTCACTATCTTTAAAAAATACGTTTACAAACTTAACAGCTGTTGAACTATTACTTCACTAGATATAGTGTTTTTGGTGAAGAAACTTGTGTTAGTTTACAAAAAATGGATTAAGAGGAATGTCATGTATTTTGCATTGCTTTTTTTGGGAAAAAATACTGTTGAAGCCAAGGTTTGGATTGAAAAGTGGTTTGTTAAGTTTGAACGAGGTGATATGAGCACCGAGAACGATGCAGGCAGTGAACGTCGTAAATAAACTGTTACCGACGAAAACATCAAAAAAGTCTACAAAATAATTTTGGATGCACGTAAAGTAAAGTAGTTTGAAACAGCTTCACTCTAAAGATATCAAAGAAATTTATCAGATATATTGTGAATATAATCGATTCATTCGAGAGAATTTTTTACACGATGAATCCGCTGCAAAGCGTTGAAAATGCAACAGTCGGCTGACTAGGTTCTGGCGTCTGTATTTTGGTAACCGTATGGAATAATTTTGATTGACAACCTTGAAAAAGGAAGGAATATTACATAGTATTACTGGACCGCTTGAAGGATGAAATTGCCGAAAAGCGGCCACATTTCAATAAAGCGAAAGTGCTGTTTCCCCAAGACAATTCACMGTGTCACAAATCAGTGAAAATTATGTGAAAAATCCATGAATTGGGCTTCCGCATCCACCGTATTCTCCAGATCCGGCCCCTAGCGACTATTTCCTGTTCTCAGTTCTCAAGAGAATGCTCGCTAGAAAGAAATTTAGCAACAATGAARAGGTAATCGCAGAAACTGAAACTTATATTGAGGCTTAAGGTAAGTGTGTTATAAAAATTATGTGGAAAAATTTTTTGAAAGCTATAATCGTTGTATCACCGTCGAAGATGACTATATTGAACAATAACATCAAATTTTACCAAACATTTTGTTTTGTCCTATGTTAGCCTATGAACTTTTCAGCCCACTTGTTACTCCAAACTAAATTTCTCCTTTTATTTCTTGACATATTTTATTATTAGTAACAGCGATAAGCTCGGCATCTAATTGAAATGGCATTACTTTGGTTCGGACCTTACTAAGATTAAAATAAAATAAACCCGAAAATTGTAAWTAAATAATTTAACGGATATGAAACGGATTCTTGCTCGACTCGTCCCACTAAAGCTGAATTTTCTTCAAAAAGAGTACGATTCTGAACGAATTTAAAGACAAAAACGCAATGAATACCATAG
>NW_017537042.1:77348-83814 GCF_001853355.1 Bactrocera latifrons | reverse complement strand
AGTTTCCACAAATATATTTTTTATTTTATATAAGAATTCGAAGGATGTTTTCGGAATTATATGTTCTACATATTTTCATACCGATTCGAAATGATTCGAAATTCGAAAGTTGTACTAGATTAGCATAAATCTGCAGAAATAATATGCAACTCCGACTTTCATTTTTCGATACAATCCGTTGGTTTTTTTTTTACCTCAAAAGCATTTATAAACAGTAAAGTCAATCCACTTTAGCGTTATATTAGCAAGTTCGTTGCTTAAGTCTTTTGTTATCTGCTTCGCTGCTATTGTTTTTYTTTATACGGCATATCTACAGCCACACTCGTGTGTGCCAAACTTGTTTACAAATAAAAATACTCAAATTTAAGTTATTAAACCTTTAATAAATTCCAAGTCATAATTTATAATTTGTTTCGCATACACAAATCATAATTTGAATTTCACACAAGCGTATTAACGGCGAAACGCACACCTACCAACTTCTCGAATGGAGCATGCAACGGCAGCGAAACGCCAAAGCAGTCAGTAATTAAGGAAACAAAAAGCTGCGGATGGGCGCCGCAACACAGCGACGTTGATATATTTAAGTAAAAATATTTATGTATGTAAAGGTTTGCATGTGTTTGTGTGCGTGCCTAGGTATGTAGGTGTATGTATTTGTAACGCCCGCCAGATTTTATCCAGCAGCTTTACCACTTGTAGGGAAGATATATGACCGAAAATCCCATTTGTGTTAATCAACTGTAATTAAATTCATTAAATTTTTTCCCTCCGAAAAAACTTTATTACGCGCTTATGTGTGTATAGAATGGCATGTATATGAGCACGTACGTGCTCAATATAGTAAAGCGCATACATTTTCAGTTACGCCCTGTAGGAAAAGTACAAACATTTGTTATTTTTGATAAATTTGTACATATAATTTCTTCATTTGAATATCTTGGAGCTCTCTTGTAAGCGTTGTATTTGGRTCGAGCTATGTGCTTAGGAAAAGTCAATGTAAAATATAAGCCTGAAGATAAAAGGCATCAAATTTCAGTACGAAATATGTTCCTTAAACTTAGTTTCTAGTGTGAGTAGTAGGCCTCAATTTTTGCAATATTTTTTGCAAAATAAATTACACAGTTCATTTGTATTCAAAGACACGTTTCATACAAATATACATTGTGACCAAAAAAAAAAAAATACACAGAAATTGTAAATAAAACGCAAAATATTTAATTGTTCATCAATATTTATTTTGCCTACAAAGMCTTTTCCAGTCCCCGAAACACTTTTCATAAGGTTTTTTTAGTGATGGGCTTCAGCTTCTTCAAAGATTTTTTTATCGCTTCGATCGACTGAAAACGAAGTTCCACGGAGCGGCAATTTCAGTTTAGTAAACAAGAAACAATCACGGAGCCAAATCTAGTGAATACGGTGGTTGATCGATTGTATTCATTGCTCTTTTGGCTTTGAATTAGGGCACAGTCGTACCGAATACGGCACGAGTCGCGCAGAAAAGCGTTTCATTCTCAAAATATTCACCAMAATCATTCSGACGGACTCGCGAGAGATGTCTAGCTCTTTTACCATCTCTCTAACGTTTGCCTGACGATTTCCAAGCAGCATATCTCTCACTTTTTAATATTTTCAGTAGTTGAAGAGGTCGAGGGTCGTTTAGAACGAGGCTTGTCTTCAACGATCTCGCAATCGGCCTAGCAGGTTTTGTATTACTCGTAGGCTTTTGTTTTTGATAAAGCTACATCACCATTCGAACCGCATACCCACAAGAAAATATTGTGAGAAATACAAAATTTGAGACAAATTTTTTTGATCGATATTTTTATCCATTATAAAAACCGCAACACACTACTGATGTGTACCGACTTATGATTTACTTTTTAGTGTAAACAATCATATATTTCATATGTAAATATAATAAGGCATATCAAARGTACATATTTGAACAATGTCTCCTGATATTTTGATATAAAAATGTTGAAAATTMAGCCGTTGAGACTTCATCTCCCTGAGTGTCTCACAAAAGAAGTGGTCTCAGCATAACTTATTATTGGTTCATCTAAAATTAAAATACCAAAAATATTTTGTTAGTATATATAYAAATCTCCTGTTTGAACGAAGGAAACAAAAAAAATTTAGCATTTAAGTTTTTGGTAAAATTTTAATAATAATCCTTCGTTCAATAACTAGATAATATTATTTTAAAGATGTGAACTCAATTCGAACWAAATCGGTSCATAATTTTTCGAGAAATCGCATCCACCRACTTCAAAAATAGAGCTTGGAGAAAAACGCATTTAAAAACGGCCTACTTAGCCTGGAGCGCATAAATTCTCAAGGCTGTATGTATAAAAAAAAAATTAAATAGAATAAATTGCTTCGTTATAGCTGCTGTTTGTTGAGTATTCGCTCCGATTTCCGCRTTTTCCACAAAAAGCGTCTTCCAGGTATGTTGGAGTAGCCGAATATAATCTTTCTTTCACCTTAAATGTTTTCTTGATATTTTGGCTTTCATTAAAGTTCAAATATTYTCTATTCAAATTGGTGACTGGTTATTGGATGGCCACTCTAAAGTAGCAATATGATTTTCTTGTTACCATTCCATGTTTCGGATCATTGCCTTCTTGTAGTATCCATTTATTGTCATTTTTGCTGTAAAAAAATTGAGCWGAATTCAGTAAGCATTTTTTTATACAATTTTATCATTCCAACGACGATTTGATTTTCTGTGAGGCACTTTAAAACTCGAAATCCACGAACAGACATCCAGAAACATGTACCTTTCGGAGGAACTTAACACGAATTTATTTATTAAACGTTTGTCCATTTCTTGGCCAAAAACTTTTCAAAAGGTTGAACAATGCACCACTGGACTTTTCTGTAAAGTGCTCCTATCACGGTTGATTTTTYCCTGCGCACAATGAAGGCTTTTTTCAATGTGTGTTTGGGAAAGTAAGGAGTAAGTTGAAGGAAAAGGGAAGAAGAAGTAAAGAAGGAAATATTCTGAAAGTAGGAATTTGCTACTGCATATGATGTGAAGCTTTAGAACATACTTGTATCGTATTATTTATTACACTCTTGCAACATGTTGGTACAGAGTACAATGGTTTTGTTCACCTAACGGTTGTACATACCGCCTAAAACTAATCGAAATAGTAAATGATCACAATAACGAGACGAATTAAAATCCAAGTGACTGTATGTCTAKCTGTACGTCCGTCCGTCCGTGCAACCTGTAACTTGAGTAAAAATTGAGATATCGTAAGGAAACTTCGTACACATGTCCTTGGCAAAAAAGAAAGGTTGGCGTCATCAAACTACTGCCACGTCCACAAAATTCCATTAATCGAAAACATTCGAAAGACCATAACTACACACTAAATCAAGGCAGAGAACTTTACTTTGACATAGGTTATTGCAGTAGCAAGGGACACCTTTAGAACAATATTTGATTATTTATTTATTCAAATAAATATAAAAAATAAGTTGAAGKTTRATTAGATACACGAAASGACTTTTTCGACTACCCAATATACAAGTTATACGGTCTTCCATATTTCCTTCTGKGTGTTACCCTGTTCAAGGTACAAAAATAAAAAAAGATACATATAAAACTTTTTCACTGAGTAAACCAWCATGGAAGAGTTTTATTGAATTCTTTCCAAAGCAATTATATTATTTAATATTTACATTTTTGCAACTCACAAAAACTTTATTTAAGAAATGTAGTTAAAACTCTAAGTTAAGTTTTCGCACATGCTYAACTAGTTCCGAACTACATTACTGAGAATCAAGAAATCCAAAATTTTCCTTCTAGTCAACTTACRACCTATAAATTGCTGCCCGCACTTGAAAYACACACACACAYGCACATGTGTACTTATTGCGGCAAAAAAGAAACTACTCAAATKTATTGCTCAAATTACGCTTAAACTCTCTTTCACAAAATTAGTATGAAAATATCGGTAACTAGTCATAAATACCCAAATTAATAATTATCCGCAGAATAAGCTTACAGCGAGAAATCGACTTAATTAGTTATGAAGTGATTTTAATGTTTGCTCATAAATATTTGTTTATCAGCCGAATGGGCTSAAACGCAAACTTCGTACGCGCAGTTGTTGTAGTAGTTGTAGTGCAGCGGCCGAGGCACAGTCACATCCAATTAATCAGTGAAAYTGAAATAAATCAAAAGGCAAAGTGACTCAGCATGGCGAATTCGCTTTTGGTTGACGCCAGCTGTTGCCTGCATATGTTGCACTAGCTACCGAAGCGGAGCAGAGCGCGGCCGATCCACAATCGAGCATTAGCGCGCTGCACAGCAGTTGGTCTATCACTGAAATTTCTTAGATAAAAGAGAAAAATTAAATTAAGAACAAATTAAGTATGCAAATGAAGCGAGGTTGCCTGAAATGCCCAGATCTCWTTCTGTTTCCTTTGTTGTTGTGCTCACCTTCTCTTAGCCGCTCTACTCATAAATGTGTTTGTGTGCGCGTAATTAAATGAAATCTGCCATAATTTATTGCTCATTTGAAGTTGAAGGTGTGCTGGCGTACATATTATCGGTTTTTTAAATATTTTTTTTTTTATTTCTCATATTTTCGTTGTTCTACAAATCTCCATACTTCATAAGGCAGTGAAATATTTCGTGGAATCATAAAATTGGAGGCGTTTCCATCATTTATTAGCAATGCTTGTGTTGGCTCATTAAACGCAAGAAACGCTTATAATATTGGGGTAATGCCAACGTGTAATTAAATACTTTGATTGAACAATTAATCGCTTTGGTGTTAAATACAAGTCGAAATGATTTTAATTTTTATTGGGATTTCGTAGTCATGTATATAGGAAATGAAAAGGTCAGGTACCCAAATTAGTATTATATTTACATACATGTATGTATGTATGTATAAAACCCAAAATTGGTACCAAATAAAAGTATCGAAGTGCAATGAATATTTTTATATGTTGTATATCTATCTGCAATAAGTTACAGGTACGAATTCTGGCAGTATCAATCGAATCCGATTTGTAAAAGTGTATTCAAGATTTCGTTACAAAGTCAAAGCGAACGATTAATTTCGACTTACCTCAAGGCGGTGGCMCGGGGTTTCCATTGATTATCTTCATAAAAACAGAGAAATTAAGGTCAGCTACCTACTTCCATTCTTCCCGTAAACTAGTTTACACTCCTAGCTCAACTGARCTGATAAGTTTACCGACTTCGCTAAATATCAGTGCAATGCCGACCTATTACTTCTTCCCGATTCTCCCTCTTGTGGACTATGTCGCCTAGTCGAAGATTGGAGCTCGTTTGATGCCGCTTGTCTCTCGTTCGCACCGTTTTACTCCCTTTTGACTCACTCAAGTTCTCATGTTTCTGCTCAGCCTGCTTGCCACCGTGGCGCTACAAAATCTTGCTTGTCAACCAACAGCCTGCCTTCAGCTTTTTAGCTCCTTCTTCACAGGGCCCTTAGCGTTCGCTGGGGACTCAAGCAGAGGTTTCTCTAGAAGTGCTAGCGATTCCGCCTCAAACTTTCACCCTACATTTGGTTTACGTCAGCAGATCCCTATTCGACTCCTCCCTCCTAGCTTACCATCCCTAGAGACGGTAAGAAACGCATCTCCCTTTTCCGAAAACGATTTCGATGTTGGTGGTGTTCTAGTTGATGGTGGCCCTCCCAAGAGACTGTATAGGTTCACTCAACTCGTTTCCAACCATATTTATCTAATAGTCCAACCTTTAAAGAGCAGTCTAAAAAAGTGGTTRGGATTAATCAGGAATCATCGCGCGTAGGCGAACCTGCTTTTCATCCCCTTCGCTGATCATCTACGACTTTTTCGAATTTCTCCGCAAATGACTTTTATAAGTTTAGGAACGAAAGAAGCCAAGACGAATACGTTGTATGGGATAACAGCTCGTATCCAAATTAGATCAATTGGCTGTCGCAATGGTGAAGGTGTAAGTCAATGCGTTGTCATTTTAAAGGATATTCTTTTCTTCGCCAAATTATGCGGTTTTTTCTTCAATTCGGCATTTGTAGTCGATGTAGATCATACCTTGTGAACCACATAATATGCTGATTTTGAGGCCAATAGAGTCTTCGCCTTTTACTTCAGACATGAGGTATATTGTGTCTGGTAAAAACCATATTCTGTCATGATATCTCCGCGGTAGCCATTTTCGGTGCGTCAATGAAAAGCGGGTGTGCGAGAGTTGAACAAGCTTTCGATTGTTGCCATAGAAGCAGACGAGTCATCGTATACAGCGTCAAAGCGCTCCTTAAATTCACTGCCTGTTTGTTCTTTTAAAAGTTCTTTTCTTATATTTTTCCTTTGTAATTTCTTACTCCTATTATCAGATACTTTTTGATTTTCTCTTCTCTATGTTGCTTTTTGTTGATGTTATCCGACAGAAGTCCCGGAGCGGTTTGATGATAGTTAATTTTAAGCTGCCTCTGAA
>NW_017537042.1:65534-76875 GCF_001853355.1 Bactrocera latifrons | reverse complement strand
GAAAAATTCTTGTACTCCAATTCCTAATCAGGTCATCTCAAATACCCCATAGACCTCTTAAGGGGGTATTCTACTCTAAAAATCAATTTTAGGCAGTTTTTTCGAATTTTATTAAAAAAAAAAAACCAAAAATATTTTTACTAAAAATTTTTTTATAGTGTTTTTATTGATATACAGAAAACAAATTTTACAACAAAATATTAAAATTAAAATATTTAAATTTAGGGGGTGTGGGCGCATCCTGGTGACATTGATCCTGACTCTCATGGTGGTTTGAAAAAAAAAATCAAAAGAAATTCCTAATCCGTAAGGATGCTGTCATAGTCCCTATTTCAGGGAACACGAAAAAAAATTTTTTTTTTCAAAAATGGCGACTGCCTGAAAATAAAAATAATTTTTTACGTTTTTTTTTGGAAATTTCTTAATTTTTATTAAATATTAAAAACAAAGGATTAAGGATTACATGAAGATAAATAATAAAGGATTATATAAAGAAGGTTCACACAAAATTTCAAGTAAAACGGTTGTATAGAACCTCAGATAATGCCGGTACCGTGTGGAAAAAATTAGTTTCGAGAAAAACGCGTTTAAAAAAGTGAGTCAGATTTCAGGCAGTCTCAAGTCATTTTAATTTTAATTTTTAAAAATACTTTGGAGGATATGTTCTTAAGGGTCTAAACTTCAAATGTATGAAAAAAATCGATTTTTTCAAAATTCTAGAGTAGAATACCCCCTTAACACATCAGTCGCAAATTTTTTCCCTCATATTTGTTGAGTAATGTTATAAGCTGTCACTTATATATTATATATACTCGCATACCTATACCTATGATACATATGTGTGTGTAATAAAAGCATCCTTGTAATTACAGAAACAAATAGCAAATAGCTAAGTMCTCAAAATGAGCACTTCATTAGTTGACAATCTCATGAATTTTCCCCGCAGCATAATTARTGCCATTTTTTCACAACTATTGCGCCACTGCACCTTTCCAATCACCCGCTGCTATACTATGCTCATGTGATACGCTTTTAACCACACGACGCTCACTAACTTTTCACTCTTTCGCCACAAAATGAGTAGTAGTATGGGCCGCCGCACATTTTTCGCTAGCCAAGTTTCCCACACCAATCAGCCGCCAAACATAATGAACACGCCACTATTGCGTGTTAATCAATTGCAAATGCTGTGCACAATCCTTTTGCCGTTTTAATTGCAACAATTTCATAAAATTGCATTCGAACTGCCAACGCGAACGCCGCCGACAGAAGGCCGACCGACRACAAGCGAGCGGCGTATTGGCCRYAGCTTCGGCARCCAAACGCCAGCGACTTTCATTTRTAGGCATGTATGTCGGTCGGTCTGTCGRCTTGTAGGTGTGTTGACTTCGGTTGGTGTTGCAGCAAATGTGCGCAGGCGCATACGAATACGAATAGGAATACGASTGAGTTGACACCCCGCTGTGTATTAAATTAACAAAGACACCATGCGGCGTCAAGTGGCACTTGCGCTCACATCACGGACAACAATGCACAGGATCGCGACAGCATACAACTGTCTCATTGCGCCAACAACAACAATTGCAATAACAATAGTTGCATCAGCAGCGGCAATAATACATAAAACAACAAGCCTGAAAATGTGACTTCTTCCAGTGTCAGTTGAAAAATTTCGGTCACACACATGAAAGGTCCACCGCCGTATCCACTGTGGCCCCTAAACGGTTAGGCAATATAGCCGCTACTTGGCCGCCACTTTGCTTGGTTTATGGACAGCACTTACATACTAAGGAGTATTTCTGTAAGTTGAAATGTGTGGGCACAACGGCTTGCCTGGGACCGCGGTGCATACATATTTAAATAGTAAATTAACTTAAATATTGTTAAAGGCGTTTATGTCACTCGTGCCGTTTACCAATTTCACTTGTAAAATATTGTCATTTTATATATATTTTCAGGCTTGGTTGTGTGTGTGTTTATATATATGTAACAAATGAATGCATTTCCCGTTACGTTGCTTACTGCCGGGTCATTTAATTGTTATACGCTCTGCTAATTGAACTTTTTGTTAAAAATAATTATTTTTTGTCTCAAACTGTGTAATAGCTGTATACCGTTAATAAAGCTTATTTGGGGCTTTCAGTAAGACGGGTAAATTACAGCTTTTGTCCAACTGCAAGTTATCGTCTCAAGGTGTTGCTRTTATGCCTGGCGATTATTTCGAAACTCGTAGCTACTAAGCAAGTACTACTTAGAGCAAAAAGTAGAAAGAATTTGTTCATAATTTTAAAATTCTTAGTTGACTCTTCAAAATCTATGTCGTCCCCCTCAAAGTARGCYYCTTCGGCTCCGATACATACTTGTATCAACGTTTTGTCCAAACCTCGAACCAGTTCCGGAATAGTCTTTAACTAATGATTGAAACAAGTGAATACTGTGGCTGCGGCCCGATATTGTTCTTTTAAATTTGGCGAAAAACACACGAAKAATTATTGCAGTATGCGACGTTGCAATATCTTGACGTAAAAACCGAGAGTTGTCGGCCCATAATTTCGCCTTCTTATTACGAACAGCTTCGTGCAAACCACGCATAAAACTCAAATAGTATTCCTTGTTGACAGTGTGGCCGGTGTTTGGAGTGCACAGAATTGTAATTTCTTACGTTTGATGATATCCTAGTAGTCGGAAAGCATAGTTTCAGAGACGATAACGCGACGCGAAAAAATTTAATGATTTTGGAAGCAATCATGCTTTCACTTTTCTTAGGCCCAAATGATTCTTCAAAATGGGTTTCACTGATCCTTCTAATATTCCAACTATGCAAGTAAGATCTTTCGTTTTCAACTCTGTGAATAATTTGTATAAATCAAAATCACTTGCTCGTGACAAGCGTTATCACCGCAGGCCCCATCCAACATTCTGAACGTTTCGCCACTAGAAATTTTATTTCGCACACAAAATTTCATGAAACATCGTAAAATCGCCGAATGCACTTTATGTACTTCAGAAAAACAAGCGTGTACTAAACACTAATGATTATTTTGATGTGATTTGTTGCACAGACCACAGTCATACGAACCTGGAAAAAAATATATTTCGGCGAATGAATTTTCGTGGGAAAGTCTTACTAGTTTTTTCCCACTGTACTATTTGTGAAGTCCTCAAAAGAAAAAACATATAACTACATCATACACACATATGTACATATATCCGCCCCKTTCTTGTCACTTAAAAAAAAATATCAATGCTGATAAATGAGCTTTAYAAATGCATTACTGCCTTACTTATATTTTTCTTCTTGAAGCGTTCCTTCACCGTTTGACCCTATTTTTGTAGTAGTACGGTATTCGTAGCTTCGAAATGAGTCTTACACATCTCTCGATGATTACCTCTTCATTGAGCGAGCTAAATTAATTTTCAGCGATCTTTYGCTTGAGGTCTAAACATAAAATTTTTGTGGGGGGCCAAACCCGAAAAATAACCGGCATGCAGAAGCAAACCGAGGCAATTTCTGTCATTGTATTCTTGTCTTAAAAAAGACCATTTGGCTATAAAGAAAATTTTCGAAGCTAATACAGCTATGTCCTTTAAAGACGCAAAACAAAAATTTACCCGACATAAATGTATCTCGCTTTAGGAAGTTTAGCAGCACGGCTGAAAACCCTTTACCAAATTCAAACAAAACGCGTGCTCATCTACTGAAAGCGGTAAATAACCAAAAAATCAGTGAAATATCCAGGCAAAGTTCATCATGGAGGATGCTTCACAAAACAAGAATTCGGTAAACTGTTCTTGTTGCTCTTCTTTAGACACAATTACTTCTTCATAGACTTAAAACCGATTGCTTTCTTGTTGAACCTGTTGTGTTGATGTTTTTATCCCTAATACGTAGGTTGCTTTTTATATTTCGGGATTTGTCAACACTGTTGCAACATTCTGAACAGTGACGACTTTTTCGTAAAGTTCGACATTTTAGATGTTATACATACTCCTATTTGCCTATTTGTGTTGTTTACAGTAACTTAAAATATTCATATCGACCAAAAATGGAATTAAAATAAATTTCGATGTGAAGMAGCAATAGTGTGTAGATGAATTTAATACAATTTTTTACCATGAAGCTTCATCCAGGAYTAGTCTTTATCGATGTTAGGATAGATCACGCCAAGAGGGATTTGGTGAAGATCGTCCAAAATCAGTTGTTGTTCCGGAAACTATTGATGCTGTGCGGAAATTGATTAAAAAAAGCCTATGCATTGGTATTATTGGTTTTGCATATGATTTTATGTCCAGCGCCACATTGCAGCTGCATACAATATCACGCAACTCATGGCTTTTGCTATTAAAAATCGCTGGCTGGAACACGCGCAGTCTTTGTCGACCATCATTCTTGAGAGAACATTATATATTTTGTTTATTTTGCCGGATGTATACGCCAATTTAAACTTGATGTCCAATATTACTTCCAAATACTCCGCACTCCCCTATGGTGAGTGATACCCTTCCTTATACCTTCGACGACTTCTCTTAGTGCGTCAATAGTGGACCTTACTTTAATAGAGCCGTACATATTATCTCTCTGATAATCCGACGGTCTAAAGCAAAATATATATTGTATTGTAATTCTGACAATTCGATTACGAATCGTTAGCGTGAGGTCTTGAAAATTTATTTAGGTGATTTATTCTTCCAGTGATACAATTTTTGAGTCTAGAAAGCGGAGAATATTTTTCTCTTGAGTAATCAAAGAGTACCAAAAGCCACGAAATTATTATTTTTTCCTTTAGAACCAATAAGTTGACAAGTAGTTCAAAAGATTAAAAGCTATAAAACTGTGGCACCATTCCAGTTAAGGTTAGTGCTGTAAAACAAAAGGATAACTAATTTTTTTTTTTAACCCGTATACTATATAAAAATATCAGCAAGCGAGCGATAAACTTAAAAATGTTTAAGATTTTGTATATAAATAAATTTTTCATATGACTATAAAGTTTTCTATAAAATATATCAACCGCTTTTGGGTGTGTCAAAACATGCAACCGCCATTTCTCATATAATTTAAAGACATTCGCCACAAATAGAAAGCAAAGAAGGGGCCAAAAAACTATTAAGAGCGTGTGTGCTTTTGTTAAACTACAACAATATAACTAATGGCAGTTTAAAAAGCGCCACACTGCTATCGACAATAATAAATTTCTGCCCATTACATAGACACCCGTTCCACTGTTGTCCACTGTGGCCTGTGTGGCRGAGTGGTAATGAATGAAAAATGCGATAAAATTGTCAACAAAATGTTAATGCACGGACTTACATGAATGCGCGTGTTGAAGTTAAYTAATTTTGTGCAAAAATTAATTATGTCTACACAGTGGCTTTATGCAAATTAATGAAAATTACGCAAATGCAGAAAAACTAACAGTCACACACACAAACACACAMGCACTCAAAAACAAGCACACTTTACATGAAAAAACACGCGATCGCAAAGAATATTTGCCTGTTTTCATTCATAGCGCTTTACTGTGCATTTGTATGGGTGCATGTGTGTCTTTACAAAAGACTTAAGACACAAACTTGCTTGGCTAGTAGCCCATTGGATTGCGTGTGGCGTAGAGTAGGGTGCTGGCTGGCTGGCTGGCTGGCTGCTGCTGCTGGCGCCAAATAAACGACCACAACAGTGTTGTTGAAATTTTAATTTCTCCAACGCGAGTGTGTGTGTGTACTCGCATTCCGAGTGCCGACAAAGTATCGATCACCACATGAGTTGGGTGGCCGATTGAGTGTCCGCGGGGTAGGCCGGCCAGCGCTGACATTGTAGCGGCAGACTAATCAAATAAGAAGTTATTATGCATTTCATAGTTGATGAGATGGAAATTTGTACATATGTACGTATATATACATATATATATTTATGCTTGTATGTATTTATGCATATACTTATTCGGCCTATTAAAATACAAATTAAAAACAATTTCAAATTGCTGCCGCAATGCTCGTTGTGTTGCAGCAATTAAAACGCTGTTGGAGCATCTTTCTACCAAAGAAACCACAATTTTTTTTTTGTTATACCCTACACGGGGTAAATGAAGTTTGCCGCGAAGTTTTAACACACAGAAAATAGAGTTGGAGACCCGAAAGAGTATATCGTCACCTAAAATGCAAAATACTTAGTTTTTAAGTTAACAGCCTAAAGAAACCCGATCTGATGGAAAGTACACAAATTGAAACAAAATTTGAGTTGTGGTTTTTATAACTAGCTATATATTGGTTATTATATCTGACAGCGATTTCCGATTTTATTTTGATGATACCTTGTTTTGCATTTAATATGGAGATATATAAAAATTATCTGAGTCAGTTTTCCCCATGTCTTTCCTTCGTCCATCTGCTTGTATATATATATATATATATATATAGGCGAAATAGTATCTCGGTTTTCGAGGTATCAAGTTGAAAATTTGTGCATATCCATTTCTCCGCAAGAAGCTATTAATTTGTCGGAATCACCGATATCGAACTGCTATAGCGTATAGCTGCCATACGAACTGAACGATCGGACTCAAGTCTTTGTATGGAAAACTTCCTTAGTTAACGAGATATCTTCGCTAAAATTGATATTTATTATTATCTATAGTAGTACTATAATTTTCGCACAATTTGTTCAGATCGGACCAGTATAGCCTATAGCTGTCATACAAACTGATTGATCAAAGTCAAGTCCGTGTATGAAAAACTTCTTTAGTTGACGAGATATCTTCATGAAATTTGGCTTGGATTATTATCGAAGGTAACGTTGCAGAGTCCAAAGAAATTGTACAGATCGGACCACTATAGCATATAGCTGCCATATAAACTGGCTGWTCAAAATCAAGTTCTTATATGGAAAACTTCTTTAGTTGACGATATATTTGCGCGAAATTTAGAATAGATTATTGCCTCAGGCAGCGCTGCAATTTCTGAACAATTTGTAAAGATCAGCTAAATATAGCATATACGTAGCTGTAGAACAAACTGGGTGAACAAAACAAAGTTCTTGTATGGAAAACTATCTTATTTGACGAAATATCGTCACGAAAATTGATACGGATTRTTATCCAAGCAATTGCTATAATTCCCGAAATTTTTCTACAAATCGGACCGGATATAGCATATAGCTGTCATATAAACTAACCGCACAAATTTAAACAAAAGTCTTGTTATGCCTTTTTATGCACCTGTGAAGGGTATTTTAGCTTCAGTGCAACCAAAGTAAATCTTTTCTATTTGTTTTTGTAAAGCTCACAGAGCGAGCGCGTATGCATATTTCTTTAATATAATTGAGAAAGCCATAAATTTGAAGTCAATGAGAATTCTCATGTAGTGTTGCAGGTGAGCTGATGCTGGCGTGTAACGCAAAGCAAACAGCATAATTGCTACAACAACTACAACAACATCGTTAAGCTGCGCCACCAATTGGCTGCGAGCTTTTTGTTGGACTTGCGCGCGTCCCATTAAATGATCTTAAATTGTATTTTATTATTATGTGATTTGTTTGTTGCACGCGTGCGTGTCCACCCACCGCGCGTCCCCTCCTTTAGATCACACACCACCACCCGCCCTACAATTGCTACCTTATTCGCTCGCTCGTTCGTTCGTGTGTTGGTTCGTGTGTTCATTCGCTGCTTCGTTAGCTGGACGGCGTAGCGCCGGTGTGTGCGAACTGTCTGGAAGCGCCAGCGGCGTACAAATCCAATTTAAATTTTTGTTTGCACTGCGCATGTGCCTACAGCGCAACCGTGTGCACCAACACACGCGCATACGCTGCAAGCTTGTACCTACAAATGTATATATGCATATGTATGCGTGTGCCTCTTCTTCTTCTGGGCCATTTGAACTGCGTCTTGTCCTGGTCGCTGGGACCCCATGATGGGTCATTGTCGTAAATCACACATTTAAATATTTATGCATTCTTGCTTGTTCAAAAAATTAGTTACGAGCATTTAAGCAGCGCCGTAATATTGCAAACAACAACAACAACAAATAATAATACACCACACTTCACGCAGCATGCGACGCAATGCGTCTGCGCGCCCCGCTTTTGCAYCAAAATTCATGCCTACATATGTATATGCACTGTATGGGAAAGTGTATGTGTGTGTTTATGTGCGTGTGTTGTCATTGTGTGTAGCAGTCTTGAAGGTGGAGAAGGTGGAGAAAATCAAAAGAATTTAATTTCCTTTTTATGATATTTTAATTTATTTGTGCGTAAATCATCGTTAAATGAGGACAAGTCGGTAGGCGCTTGCGCAGTGCGCTTTATAGGGTAGAGGGCACTGACAAAGCGCAAGTATGCATACACATACGTAGTTGTATTTTGGTCTTTCAGCGAGTTATAGGTCAAGCGAGGAGTATGTTTTCTGTAGAGCATACAAATATTCAAATATAGTGAGGTGTGTGGAGATATACATATACATATATATATAAGTAAATTCCTGATTTAAAGGTTAGACTTAGTGTTCTATATACTTATTTATCGCAAATTTTACCTTCAGATTTATTGAGCAATGACATCTTGATATAAAATATCCGAGACTTCTGAAGTAATCTGCGAAATCATTTGTTTCTGAATATCCTCAACTGGTAGCGGTGATTCTAGGATCTCTTACTATTTCTTTTAGTAACTAAGTATTCTGTTTATATGGAAGCTATATGCTATGGTAATCCGATCTGAACAATTTTTTCGGAGATTATTACTTTAGGCAGTAATCCATATCAAATTTTGTGAAGATAACACCTTAAATGCGAAAGTTTTCCATACAAGAACTTTTTTCCAATCGTTCAGTTTGTATGGCAGCTATATACTATACTAAGCCGATCTGAACAATTTCTTCGGAGAATACATTTTCGTCCTAGAAATTAACCTGTGCCAACTTTTGTGAAGATACATTGTCAAATGCAAAAGTTTTCCATATAAGAACTTTTTTCCAATCGTTCAGTTTGTATGGCAGCTATATACTATACTAAGCCGATCTGAACAATCTCTTCGGAGAATACATTTTCGTCCTAGAAAATAACCTGTGCCAACTTTTGTGAAGATACATTGTCAAATGCAAAAGCTTTCCATACAAGAACTATTTTCCAATCGTTCAGTTTGTATGTCAGCTATATGCTATAGTAAGCCGATCTGAACAAATTTCTTCAGTGTGAACTTTTGTGAAGATACATTGTCAAATGCAAAAGTTTTCGATACAAGAACTTGATTCCGATAGTTCATTTTGCATAGCAGCTATATGTTATAGCATTTTTTGTCCGATATCGGCAGTTCCGACAAATGAGCAACTTCTTGAAGAGAAAATTACATTTGAAAAATTTTAAAAACTGAGGGACTAGTTCGTATATATACAGACGGACAGACAGACAGACGGGCATGGCTAAATCGACTCTGCTCAACGTACTGATTATTTATATATATACTTTATAGGGTCTCCGACGCTTCCTTCTGGGTGTTACAAAATTCGTAACAAACTTAGTATACCCTGTTCAGGGTATAAAAGCGGCAACTGAAACTTCATAAGACTAAATAAGACACCTACATTTTTATACTCTTGCGACCACTTGCTACAGGGTATTATAGGTTTGTTTATCTACCAGTTGTTTTGTCACCTAAATCTAAGCGAGATTGATAAAGGGTTATATACATATGTATATATATATGTAAATGATCAGAAAGACTAGAAAAGTTGAAATGCCGGTGCCTCTCTGCCTGTCCGTCCGTGCAAACTTGAAATTGAGTAAAAATTGAGTTATCTTGATGAAATTTGATATACACGTGGTTTAATACAAAAAATTACGAGTTTCTAGATAATAATTGGATCACTGCCACATCCACAAAAAGGGATCTGACAGAACGATTTCGACAAAATTTAGTACGCGGTATTCTTCTCATGTTCCCATGTCACAGTGCGCAAATGGACGAAATCGGACTACAACCATGCCTACTTACCATATAAAAAATTTTAAATTTGACGATAACGAGATAGAACTCTGCACTAATATTTCATTTACAGTACTACTTTAAGACCAAAAATTGCCCAAATACAACCAAATATGTGGACACCAGTATTTATGATAGACTTTTCACCGAAAATATCGCTCAATTTATGGGATACACAAGAGATAAAGCTTTTATGACAATAGTAACTCTGTGTATCGAAAATGGATTGAATCGGTTCTAAATTTYCTTGATCCCCCTTGTGCTTAACACAAATATTTTCGAACTTCCGGGTGACTTTAAGCTGTATATCTCAATGAAAATTAGAGATCATGTTTTACTCATAACAGTATATCTTTGTGACTAAAATAGATGCAATTGGGTGAAAACTTGATCTAGCCCCCATATAACTAATATCAGGATTTTCAAACATCCGGCTCTGACTTTTCTCCATATGATTAATGAATGTATGTGAAATACCTAATTGAAACCCAGCGAACATTCTTTTAGTATATGGCATGATAATAGTTAATAGATAAAAYCGGGTCGATGCTACCCCAACRCCCATACATATATTGCTTACTATATAAAGATTTTCGTTTTTCTAACAAACCTTGTACCGAATATTTCGGTCTGTTATGTAGTAGGAGTATATGTGAATATAAAGTGCCTTATATTCCGATCCTTTGGTTGACGTTTTACATCGCAAGGTATTTCCCCAGTTTTGAAACATGATTTCTTCAAGTTGTAAGAGTTAACATAACATATCATAGGTAGCAACCTATAGAACTGCTCTTAGTGGCCTTTTATATTTTACATTTTTTTCTATATTATGCACCATATTTAGCGTCCTTTGTGCCTTAAATCATCTCTTGAAGATTTATAGATTTTAAGGCCTCATCATTTCATAAAAAATTCGTAAAAAAGATCGTTCAAATATCTTCTCACATATGAGTATTCATCGCTTCTTTACTTTAGTGTATGTATATTTGAGTCATAAATTCAGGAATGCGGCAATCAATCGGCAAAAAGTGCATATGCACGTTTTCCTTATGTGGCCTACACATACAATTTTATTTTATTATTTCCAATATAAACATATACTCTACCACACCATACCATAGATACGTGTGTGTGCTTGCTACAGTATTTACAGTTGCTGTTTGGCAAATTAAATTTCACAGTTTGTGGTCTCGAAATTAAAGTAAGCAGTTAGCCGACAGTCGGCAGTCGTTAACATGAATTTATTAACTGCTTTTCGCAACAATTTATATACTTTGTATACCAAGAGTATATATTGTTAATATCGTGTTCGCGTAATAATACAGGAAGTTAAGGAAAAGTAATTCCTTTGTTGAAAAATTATATATA
>NW_017537042.1:63789-64465 GCF_001853355.1 Bactrocera latifrons | reverse complement strand
TTGTACCTGAAAGACCTATAGAAAATTTCAAGAAGAGCAATTGAGTATTTTCGTCATAACAAAGACCTCAGCTTGAAATTTACTGCAGTGGTCTGGCAACTTAAAAGGTTGCTTTATGTCGAACTCTGAACAGTACATTCCCACACAAACTCCATCGTCCAATTTCGASCCATCCGTAAATATCTTTTTCTATGTTAACTATGGTTCAACCTTCTTTCGTTCTGCCAATTTCATCCCATGCCCATATAAAATCAACGGGAAGTTTGAAAATCTTTATATTATGTGTATGCGAGATAAGGAAATTATTCCACGAATTGCAATAACATGCCTCACAAATTGACGTATTTTTCGGCAAAAAATCTGCCACACGCACTGAACATATTCGGTATGTGGGAGCTTGAACAGTTATTGTGCAATTTTGACAATTTTTGGACTTGAGATAGCATATATTAAAGGCGCTTCTTCCAAATCAATTTCATCCCCTTCAAAGTAATCCCCTGCCGATGCAATGCACWTATGCCAACGGATTTTCSAATCTTCGAAACACTGGTTGTAGTCACTTTCCGGGATGGCCTTCAGTTCCGTCTTCGCTGCGGCTCGAATCTCCTCTATCATATAAAAACGGTGTCCTCGGAGCGGTCTATTGAGCTTGGTGAACAGCCAGAAGTCGCACGGC
>NW_017537042.1:59904-62574 GCF_001853355.1 Bactrocera latifrons | reverse complement strand
ATTCTCTTTCAAAATCGATCTGTTTGTTCACCAGTAAGGCGTATCCGAACTAACCAACATCGACATTAGATCTATGACAATTATGATAACTTTACCATTCTTTACCATATTACACGCAATCGTATAGTTCCGATATTGCTTTCTATAGCTCTCGACTTCTCATCGTCGCCACTTCAAACTTCTCATCGTCTACTCATTCATCAGTTTTACATTTTTGTTGTTGTTGCAATGTACACCAAACACTKGTTGGCATATTGAATGAAACGCCGATTATCTAGCAAGTAATCGCGAGCGAAAAAACGTGCAGTCGAAGGCGGAAAAAATTAACTCAACAACAAGTAATTCCATTTAATGCACTCCAACAAGCTGACTTCCTCGATGCCTCGCTGTCTGCACGCTACATTGTCTTGCAGTGCTTTGCTGATGCTGTTGTTGTTGTTTGCTGCATATTTGCTGCATATTTTTTGGTTATCATAATATAAGTAATTTTTAATTTGAAGCCTCCTGACAGCTGGCTGTCATATAAATTTAATTGAATTTACATTTTTATTAATTGCTTTTCGTGGTTCTAAACAACAAAACAGATGCATATAAACACACAACTAAAAAAAAAAACAAAAGTAACAACAACACACAGTATTATAGGAAGAAATCTGCGTCGGTTACGCCCTTACCACCTCAGCACCTGAGTAATCAGTGAGTAACCCACTTACTACTGACTGACTTTGTCTACTCGGTCTGTATGATTGTGTGGCTGACTGTTTTTGACTGTCTGAGAAACCTGCTGCTGCCGTAAGTAGTTGGCTCGATGAGTGACTGACTCTTCATTTGCCTGTTGAACTGGTCAGTCTGCGCGCTGTCAGTTCTGCAGTTCATCAACGTGCTTTTACTTGTATATTTACTCCTGCAACGGTTGGCATAGTAGTCCGCCCGTTTTTTGATGAATGAGTCGAGTCTGACTGCGGTAATCGTAGTCACACACAAATACACACAAAAAAAGTTATACGAAAGCTGGCTCCGTGAGCGCTTCAAGTGGAAACTCAATGCTTTTGCTTATAATGATTATTAACAACATTTTTATTATAAGTAGTTGCAATTGTTGTTGTTATTTCACAACACTTTATATACCCTGCACAGGGTATGCTAAGTTTGCAAGGAAATATACGCGAACTGKACACTCAGTWTTTGAGTTATCGAAMTGAAATTTCGTGTAYCTACTTTTGTCCCYAAGAAGCTGCTCATTTGTCGTAGCTGGCGTTATCGGACCACTATAGGATATATCTGTCATACAAACTGAACGATCAAATACATATCCTTGTATGGTGAACTTTTTTAGTTTACGAGATATCTTCGCGAAAATTAATAGTTATTATTATCCAAAGTTGTGCTATAATTTCTGAACAATTCATTCAAATCGGACCAGTATAACCTATACCTACCATACAAACTGACCAATCAAAATGAARTCTTTGTATGGAAAACTTCTTTAGTTGACGAGATATCTCCACAAAATTTGGCATGGATTATTATTAAAGGTAACGGTATAGTCTCCGAAGAAATTGTTCAGATCGGATCACTATAGCATATAGCTGCCATACAAACAGATCCAGCAAAATAWAMCACTTGTATGGAAAACTTTTTTAGTTTACGARGTATCTCCGCGAAGTTTCTCACAGCTTAKTTTCCAAGATCGCGTTAMAACTTCCGAAACAAATTCTTCARATCGGAGCTYTATAACATATARCTGCCATGCAAAGTGATCAATCAGAAAAGTCCTTGTATATTAATTTTTATTTTTTTTAACAAGATATCATCACGAAATTCGGCATCGCTTATAGTCCAAGGCAATGCAATAATATCCGAAGAAATTGTCCAAATCAAATCACTATAGCAAACCGAGCGCTCAAAATAACGATGAGAATCTTTTTATAAAAGGGTATAAAAAGATTTTAATTTTCTTTGTTAAGAAATGAACCTGTATTATAGTTGTTTTTGTTTTTTGTTAAACACAACTCTCGAATTTTTTACTGCATTCGACTGACTCCTGTTATTGCGTTGATTTGTTGCTGACTAATTAGTAGCTAAGCATAAAATTGTTACCAATGATCGCCACAAATACAAAGTAACCAACACAATTTATGCACTCATATGCTTCCGCATAAATTCATATGCACATAATATACATACATACATACATATATCCAACTGTATTTACATTCATACCTATGTACATATGTATCTGAGTATGCGTCATGAGTCTTTGCTGAAGTGAAGCCCTCGCCTGTTGGTGGCATTCATCGTTGGACTCGTACGTAAATGTTCGGGAGATTGATTGGATTCAGTTAATTAAAATGTGACTTGAGTTGGTATTAATTACAAAAACGCCCATCGCTCGTAAATGGGAAAAAATYTTTGGCTTTTTAGCGTTTTACTTGAAATTAGCTGCGTAAATGGGCATAAATATGGAGGTTGGGGTGTTGCCGTGTGTGAGGAGATAAAAAAGATTCTCACTAATGCGAAATATATAAAGAAACGAAATAAAAATTACAAATCAATAAAAAAAAATAATTAATAAAAATTAAATGGCACAAAATTTAAATAAATTGGCGATAAAATATGATTACAAAAAATAAAATAATAATAACCATAATTTAAAAGAAGTAAGGGAAG
>NW_017537042.1:49518-57909 GCF_001853355.1 Bactrocera latifrons | reverse complement strand
TTATAAATAAATTATATTTGAAATTTCAATTAATTTATTAGTTTTAATTAAACCATATATGTATGTAATGGGCAGAGCAAGTGCAGGTAGGAAGAAGCGTAAACTATGTAATGGGGCGTCCTATTGCAAGAAAAAGAAGAAGCAGCATTTTTCACAAAATTCCAGTTGCACGCGATCTACTAGGCGAGCATACACATGAAGTAAGTAAGTGAACGTCTCTGTACGAACATTTTTTTTTGTTGTTTATTTATTTTTCCACTAAATATGAAGGATAACAACAAATATTTGTTCCGATTTTCAATGCGTCCTTAAAGAATTGCACGTAAGTAGGCACAGAAAAATAAATTCGGTAACCAACATTTTCTTATGAGCACCTGTTTGGATGTCACCGCTTCGTCGTATTTTACAAATAATTTCTTAAATGAAGAAGAAGAACAAAATAAACTCGCACACGAATTTCTCAATACGCCACCAAGTAATCATAAAAAGCAGCAAGTCTTGCAAACGTAGCCTTGATCACTTCACGAAATTTGTTATTTGTGCATATTTCCATAAATGCAACAATAATTTAACAGGAAATTGTAATGTGTGCATATTTCCATAAACGCAGCAACAAATTTAAGTTTCACATTTCTCTCGCTGTTCCTATGTTGAGTATATTTCTTGCGTACGCCGTTAGGCGCATTCCTTTCGCTGTTGTTTGTGCATTCTTTGTGCACACATGCATTAGCATAGAAAAGTGTCAACAAAAACAGAAAACAACAAAAAAAAAAAATGAAGTTACTAGTACTAATTACTCAATAAGAATAGAAAAGTGTGAACAAAAACAATCGTTACAGGCTGCGTGCACAAAAAATTGCTTATTTAATTGCTGAGTACCTGTTTGCCTGTCAGTGCCGATTGACCGATTTAAAAGCAATTTAGCATGGATGAAAGAAAAAAGATTTAGTAGGAYGTAGTGTGTGGGAGGAATTGAGTAAAATTATTTAGTATAAAATTAGTGCTGGTTTTAGCTATCAACCCGGCAATCATAAAATATAGTAGTACAACTCRATGGAGATCAGTTCAATTTGTTTATAACACAAACAAAATATGTGCCAAGTATTATGAAGATCCTTGTTGTTATAAAGCAATATGTAATGATAAATTACTTTTAACAACAACAAAGGATATGCGGCTGAGAGCTTATTTATTTTTCTAAGCGCCTGCTTATCATATGTCTGAAAATTTATATTATTAACCAAAATTATGCAGATCATACAACACTCGCGGGGCCACAAAAGGCCTGGTATTATGAAATCTCAGTGCTCAGTTTAATCTGTAGTTTCTTGGCTTTGTAAACAGGCAAACAGAAAGTTTACGTCAGTCATCTTTTAGACAGGAGTCCTTTGCAGAAGTCATCGCTTTGTTGAATGCTACTTATGAGTATTTATGATTGCCTGATTATCCAAGCAAGTTTATAAAAATTTTCTTTCTGCCTGCTGAGGATGATGGAATTGAATGAACGCGACCAAACGAAAAAAAATATATATAGAAAACATTAATCGAATATCGACAAACGACCAGGCGACGAGAAATCAWAGTGAGGTCATACGGTAGCAGTCAATAAATACTAAATTGCAAACCATTTTCAATGAAATGCCGAACACATGCGTTTCAATTTTCATTTGTTCCACTACAAATATGAGGTATGCAAGCGCAGTTATTTGTGCAGTGTTATTGCGCACAGTACTCAGAGTGACAACAAGAATGCAGAGCAGAAAGCAAATACAATTCGCAAAGATAAGCAAAGCAACAACTTTTTTTTATTTCGACATTTGTTCTTGCTTGTTTGCCTATGGTGTGTATATGAGCGCCTAGTGTTTCGGAGAGTTTGTTACATTTTGGTGTTGACTAAAAAAACAAAAGCAACAACGTCACTTGACGCGTTCGTAGTGAGTGATTTTACAGGGTCACGCATCAAAATTGAATATGAAATAAATAAAACACCAATTTTTATTTAAATATTCACATATTTAAACAGTTTGTGAATATCACAAACCCTTTTTATTACGCTAGCATAACTTTTTACATATTTTCAATAAAATTTAATTTTCAAAAACTAAACAACTTTCATAAATTTCTAATGGAATACGTACGTAAGTAACTAACTACAGTTGTATATATTGTTGCATATAAATACTATTTCCTACATATGCGACTATGTCAAAACTGCTTTATTGAGCGCACTGGTACTAATTTTACATATTTATTTGAATATATTTATATATATAGTTAATATACTTGAGAAAATAATAATTTAAAAACAACTACGTACAAATGGCCGATAAACCAAAATCATGATAAAAATATAAAATAAACTAAAATTTAATTAAAATATTTTAAGGCGAAGAAAGTTGGGGACATTTTTTCCGCATACGCGCTGATTTGAGCTGAAATTCTCCGCCGTATCCCTGCTTCCCTTCATTCYACGTGCAAACCCGCTGCCGTACCGTTTCACCATTGCCAGCAACTGCAGCTTTAACTAGCTGAGCACGTCGCCGTGACCATTTTGGCGCAACAACTCCAGCTTGAGCTCATGCTCGCGCGCCTTCAGACGCAACGCCGCAATGGATGAGGTGCGCCGATCTTCGGGTGGCGTGCCGGTGCGTGGCACTTGTACCAGCGCTGCGGCCACGGCCGAAGTGGAYGTTGATGACTGATGTTGTGTTGGTGAGTGCGCCAACTGTAGCGGTGACTGTGTGTGCTGTGGCGCAGCCGTTTGTTGTGACGGTGGCGGCGGCGCTTGATGCAGCATTGACATGTTGAGCCCCGGCGATGATTGACCTTGCTGTTGCTGTTGTTGTGTGTGTGAGTGTGCCATTGCTGGTGGTGGTGGTGCCATTGATTGCATTGTCATRGAGGTGGGTGAGATGGGCGGTGAAGCGATGAGATGATTGGGTGAATGCAATTCGGGGGATGAAATCATCATTGGTGGTTTGACGGCRGCGATGCTGAGTTGTGCCGGTGCTGGTGGTGGGCGCGGCACAGCMGTCATATTGGCCAACAGCGTTTGGAAGGATGTGGTCGGTGAGTACATGCTGGCCATGCCGGGTAGTAGATGTGGTGGAGTTCTGTAAAGAAGTGGTAAGATTAGATTTTTTTTTTWATTAAAGTTAAAAATTAATTCTAGGACTAGGACTAGGAATGCATGCAAACTTTAGTTCTTAAAATATCAAAGATGTGTATGCGCGTGGCGAAAGAAGGTTCAATTCGGACACAATTTTCTTGAAAATATGTCATAATATAACCCAGCTGTCAAAAATTAATTATTTTTTGTTCACTGTACGTTACATAAATTGTGTATTTTTTTTTTTATCGAAAACCACTTGACGCTTCGCTTAGAACAAAACGAGACCTTAGTCAAGTATAACCTTTTCAAACTCTGTAAACTTTAGGAAACAGGAAACTACAAGTTTTAATATGCTTCCGAGAGGTTGATAAATTATATAAGAAGAAACTCGGAAGTTCGTAAACTGAAACCGAATACAGGTTTTTTGTAGTCACGAGTCGAAAYCGTATCTGGTAATACCCAGTCTGGGTTCGATGAATTGGTATCCATATCTCGACCGTGGTAATGAAATCCAGGTCAAAATCGCAAAGCGATTCAGAAAWGGAGATACGTGAGAATAAAACACAATGTTTTCATTACGAAGTAGAGAAGAATGGACCAATGGTTTTGTGATTGATAGTTGCAACGGCGAAATCTATATATTCACCAACGGATCAAAGGGTGAAATAGCAACAGGGGTGGGTTTCTTCTATATGTAGTACTAATTGACTGTAATATAGTCTTTCGGGTTGAAATTAGTGGCATAAAAAAGTGCTAAGCGAGCTTCTGCTCTAGCCGATAAGTCCACAAATCTTCTAGTGGACAGCCAAATGGCAATTAAGGCTATCCGTGACGCCTAAAGTAAGCGATACGTTATGGAAGGAGATACTAACTAGACACTCRGTTTCGTACTAGGTGAAAATCATTTAGATACTAAGTCATATAGGAATGGAAGGAAAGAAAAAGGTAGAGTTGCAGTTGGGCCGCATGGGCAGCCGGAAACACAATTCCGCCAAGCTACCCTAAACCATTCAGCTCTTTCAAGGGTTGTTTGAAGCACTGGACTCTAGGCAAGGTCTTAGAACTCTAGCAACACATGGCATACCGTAAAGGTGYGGGGATAGTGTTGATGGTGTACAGATCAATAAGATTCTACTTTTTGGCAAGACTACTCACATTGTAGCTCTCAGCACAAAGCAACTACAATCTCACCTTCAGAAAGTTGGTAAAGTGAACTCGGAATATTAATTTTGCGAATGCCCAGCCTGCATTAGTCTCATAATTGTCAAACTTAAGAGACATTGGGCAGCTTGGTKGGAAAAGGATCTGGTATATTCAGTAAGTAARGYTTAATTGGTAACMRCTCGGTAGCGCAATGGGACTAAGTAAACTTCGCTCGAAAATCCATTCCTCGAAATATTTTTTTTAGTTTGGTATCCACCAMTATCTGTGCCGAATATCACATCRAAACAATCATTAGTGKTTAGTATACGCTTTTCTTTTGGAAGTACATTAAGTAAGTGCATTTGGCGATTTTTACGATGAGTGAGAAGTTCCACTAAATTTTCAGTGCGGAATCAAATTTCTGGTGCCGAAACGTTCAGAATATTTGAAAATATGTTCGGTGATAATTGCTTGTCGAGGGAAAGTGTTTTTGCTTGATACACATTATTCAAAAGGGTTCGCGAACACGTTGACGATGAACCACGTTCAGAACGGCCATCAACATCAACTGATGATCAATACGTCAATGAAATAAAGGACTTGCTGCTTGTGAATAGACGAATAACAATCAAAAATCCTACTGGATGGAATATCGAAAAGATCAGTGAAAACTATTTTGAAATATCATCCGAACTTTAAAAAAGTGAAAGCACKATTGGTACAAAAAGCACTAAATTTTTTTGAAAACCTGCATGGCGTCTGTAGAACAATAATAGCCGACTACCAGAATGTCAATAAACACATTGGGCCAACGGGGATTACTTTGAGGGGGACGTTATAGACTTTAAAAAATAAATTAAGAATTTTATAATTATGAACAAAGTCTTACTATTTTTTGCTCATAGTAGTATGCAAACTTTATACCTTAATATTATAAGCATTTCAAAAACTTTATCTTTAGGAGGATTGATCGCAAAGCCTTATCTGAACTATTTTTTTTTAGAGAATATACACATCAATTATGAACTTATTCGTTTAGGTAGTATCCATTAGAGTATTCTCATTAAAGGCCATGCTATTTTTATTCGGATGTTCAAAAGATTCTTTTGAGGCTACTGAGCAGAGCATACTTGAAAACATACTCCGTTTTATTTATAMCAGAGCACTTGCTTCGATTTGATATATCTGTAGGCACTTTCGATGATCAGTAGTCGGTTACAATGAACAATAAAAATWATGTACGGCTATTAGATGCACGTTCCTCACTATATATATATTGCAATAGTGATGTATTATAGGATCTTTATATAAGTACCCAAGTTTATGCAAGAAATGGATCTTCAAGTATCAAAAAAAAAAAAAAAAAAAAAAAAAATATATGTAATAAGTAATTCAGAATAACCAATATATGTATATCTTTCTATTAGCCACTTCTTGAGCATTAGCAATGTATCGCTATTCTCTTAAGATCTGGACTTTACATTTCAACTAGTATTAATTTAATATTTTACTACTTCAAACTTACCTTTGAAATTGATTGTAAAATCCGGATGGCAACATTGGCGCCGCCGACAGGTGTGGATAACGAAAGGCGGCCAAATTAGCCGGCGCATCAAATGGTTTACGCAAATTGAAGCCCAGATGCGTGAACGGGTTCGGCGGCAATGTTGGACCGACTACGGCTTGCATGGCGCCCGGCCCACTGGGCAAATACGGGTTGTATGGATGTGATTGCGGTCCCACCTTCTCTTGTTTGCGCCACTTGGCGCGACGATTCTGAAACCAAACCTGAAATGGCAACAAGCGGTTAACAAATGAGTATAATTGAAAAGTGGTTGATATGTAAGCGGTAGAGAAAAAAAGTTCCACTTGAAAAATTCATACTTTTAATTAATGAAATCTAAAGTTGATTTAAAAAATTAAAGAGCAATAGGGAAATAAGACGCCCACTTCCTGCAACGCYAACTGGTAGGCACGCGGTCAGTGGCAGCGCGTTGTGAGAGTGGGCGTTGTGCCAGCGGCATTGAGGTATGACAGCGGCGGCGCTRTGTAACGAGATATCGTTCGAGAGGCGACARAGGGGTACTTTRTATATATGTATGTACGTCAGTTGGCTGGTGTTGCAATTTGCCCGGAATCGTTTTAATTAATTCAACATCTTTTCCAACATTTATTATTGGAGCGCTCCTGTGCTGAGCAAGCAAGCAAGTAAAGCGAGCGAGCAAACAATGTTGTGGCGCATGCGCGCACAGTGGCAGCGTGTAAGAAATGCATCCAGGCGGTAGCGAAGTTRAACAAACATGTGGGCGTGGTGTCTGTGTACCTCAATACACGCCCAATTAATTAGTTTTGAACGAAACAATTTCAGCCATCGATTGTGTGCATTGTTGAAATGAATTAGTGGCAGGGTTGGCTGTGGTGGCTGTGGTGGCAGCACTAGATTGTGGCTTAGTAAATTGTGAAGTCAGTGGGAGAGAGCATGAATAGCGAATTTGARAATTTTCTAATGAAAGTTCTAACTGCATGCAACTTGATTGATATTTGAACTTCAAATTTAGGCACTTGATTGAAAATCTTCTGATACAATATTGGATTGTTGGTAGACTTATACCGTCACCTCATGGATATTAGGTTTTTCCGCTGCTTTAGTCACAATTCGATGCAAAAAGTACTACTTTTTGAAGCAATGAAGCAGCATTCATACATGCAAATTATCTTTCAACGTCACTTGGCTTTAATTCATATGGCACTCAATTTCTTTGCCGCTTTTAACTGTTCTGAAATAGCTGTTCAATCGACTGCCAAAAAATCTGCGAGATTATCTTGTGTTTGGCAACATTATTCATCGAGTAATGCTCCCTCGCCCTCAAACTTTTTTGCTGTCTGGGATATTCTTCGTTTTCCATGCAAAAATCACCATTTTTTATATTGAGAAATATGCATAATGACATTAATCTTAATATTTGAATAATGGAATAAAAGTCAAATTGAGTCATCTCTTAGCAAGCCGCATGAATGCAATTCTAGACTCAATTTATATTTTCCTAACTGATAGTTAATGCAAACAAGATGACAACTACACCAAAAATGGCGTCAGTCACCTAGCCAGTTACCATACGTAGTTCAAATCTTTGCTTAAAGTAGATCATATAAGACTGGTCTTGGGAAGCAGAAAGTTAAGTGTTTTATGATTGAAAGGCCAGATTGTAATAAGAGATTAATTACACTCGTGGCCACGCAAAACTTAGCGCTCAACATTTTCAAGTATTGTCCATATTTGACTACCTTTTATAGCGGTACTTTTGTATAAAAATTTTTCATTTAGAAATAAGTTAATGACATGTTATTGATMAAAAATATTAAAAATTAAAAACAAAACACATTCAGCTATATACAAAATCATTTGGATGTTAGTGAGCTTTACAAAATGAGCTCGAAATGTAAGAGGCTGACATGTGATGAAACAATGATATTTTTTGTTTTTTATACCCTGAACAGGGTATACTAAGTTTATACTAAGGTTACACTTACTGAGTAACACTCAGAAGGAAGGGTCGAATACCTTATAAAGTATATATATAAATGATCAGTATGTCGAGCTGAGTCGACTTAGCCATGACCGTCTGTCTGTCTGTATATATACGAACTAGTCCCTCAGTTTTTAAGATATCGTTTTGAAATTTTGCAAACTTCATTTTCTCTTCAAGAAGCTGCTCATTTGTCGGAACTGCCGATAACGGACCACTATATCTTATAGCTGCTATACAAACTGAACGATCGGAATCAAGTTCTTGTATGGAAAAACTTCACATTTCACAATGTGTTTCCACAAAAGTTGACACAGGTTATTTTCTAAATCAACAATGTAATCTCCGATGAAATTATTTAGATCGATTAACTATAGCATATAGCCAACTGAATACATACAGAATACTAACAGAAATCCACATGTGAAGGTTATTTAGCTTCGGTGCAAAAACTATATTTACAATTAGATAGTATAATGTACATAATTTACTTATGCTTACTAAAATCATAAAAAAAAACCAAATTAAAGAAAATTCCGAACGAACGAAAAAGTCCGAAAAAAAATTTAATAAAGTATAGTGATAAGGTTTGCGTGGCCACAAGTGTAT
>NW_017537042.1:36727-48633 GCF_001853355.1 Bactrocera latifrons | reverse complement strand
ATATGTAAATCGTCGCAATGGCCGAGTTTAAACACTTTCATAAAATTTCAGAATTTCGTTGTTAATAACAATTAATGCTGATAAAATATTTCATTATTTTTTTATTGTTACTAAACTCAGATTTTCTGAAGTTATTATATTTTATTTTTCTTATTTTTAGTGAACGATGGGTTCCAAACTACTATGAATTTCTTCAATTTTTTTTTTACCATTTTCAAAAGCACTTGTCTAGTACTGTGAGACTAGGACTTTTTACTTTAAATTTCGTAAGGAAACCTCTTCGTCATAATATTTGTTTTAGGTTGGTATGACTGTCGGTGACATCTGTGCCTAATGTCACATCAAAATAATCGTTAGTATTTAGTACACTCTTGTCTTTGTGAAGTACTTAAAATGCATTCGGCGATTTTTACGATGAGTGAAATTATTCTACAAAGAAGTTCCATTACATTTTGTGTGCGGAGCTAAATTTTTGGTATCGAAACGTTCAGAATGCTGAAAGAGGACTTCGGTGATAATAGTTTGCCAAGAATAAGTGTTCATGCAGCATTCAAAGAGGGTTGAGAATGTGTTGACGGCCATTGCAATCAACTGACGATCAACACGCCAATAAAATAAACGAATTGAACGATTAATAGTCAGAGATCTACAAATAACTGTCGTGGGAATGTTGAAATATCGAAAGGATCAGTCAAAACCAATTTAAAGATTATAAGATTAAGCACGATTGATTCGAAAATCACTCAATTTTTTCGAAAAAACTACGCCAAAGCAGGTCAAAAATCAAYGTGATGTTGACAGTCATCTTCGATTATCGAGGTGTGATGAACTCCGAATTCCTCCCAACCCCMCAAACTGTCAACAAGGAATACTATTTGWGTGTTAGGCGTCGTTTGCGCGAAGTCATTCGTAACAACAGGTTGGAATTAATGGCCAACAACATTTGCACCATGGCATATTGCACTATTTTCTCGAGACTTTTTCGCTAAATTTTAGTATAAGTAAACTATAGAGTTAAGTAAGTTAGCTTAAAATATGTTGATTCCATATATTTACTAATTGACTCAACTAATTGACCTATTTGAACGTGATAACAGTGCTGTCCCCCCATACATTTAATATTCAGCAGTTTATGCTGAATCAATGAGCCGCATTTTTTAGACAAATTTCACAAGTAATACTTTCAAATTTAAAGTTGAAAATTAAAACAAAATTTATATTTATTGAATTGAACCAAACCSCACACATTTGGCCAGTGAAAAAATGCCACACTTAAGYATTTCCTCCRTTATTGGCGCAAATGGTGTCAAGCTTATTCAAATATCTGTGCTGTYATACACCAASAAGCAMATTTRTATATACATACAATCATATATGTWCACATACACACATAGACACGTGAATATCAATTTGCTTGTTTGCTTTTGTTTTTGTCTGTGTCATTAATTCTCGTTGTAATTACGCGCCGCCAATAGCCGACGGCGACAACTGCCAATTGCAAGCCGGCGGAAACCTGCTTTCTACGCGCACAACGCCTACCGCACRGCAAAGAGGGTGGTGGCGACAGTTAACGGGGTACCACCTAATGRCGGACGTCTGCCACGCTGCGCTGCGTTTCGTGCGTGTGTGCCACTGTATGGATACATATGTATGTATATAGTTATGTGTGTATGTGTCATGTGTAAATTCTTTTATGGCTTGGCTTGTTCGACGGTCGGTTGGCTGCCTCGTTTTATTGCGTGCGCACGCGCGTAGCGAATCGCCGTTGGATCTAGTTAAATCCCAAAGCCTGGCGATGTATGTAAATTCGCGCTGATTAAGCGACAAATGCCGTTGGCCATAAACACACATACATACATATGTATGTGTGATTGCGTAGATGTGTCTGCGTTTGTGTGCGCTTGCTTGCTGCTGTGTGTAAATGGGCGCGTCATTAACGTTTTAAGTGGTTTTAAAAAGATGAGCTCGTTGGTCAATTAAATAAAAAGCCAGGCACCCCGGAACCGGCCAACAACGAGAGTGCCGCACAATTGACACCTGGATGTGAGCGCAMCRGTAATGGCTGCAAGCAGTGGCGCGGCAAGGTGTTGCGACCATATAAAACGCTAAATGACAGTGCTGAGTGCAAATGGTTTGTGGTATGTGTTTTTGTATTTTTCCTGGATTATAGGCTGATTTATGGCGGCAAATGCTTATTTGCATGGCTTGCAACAAGGCATCACCGTTACTTAGCCACAATTTATTTATGCYTTAATGCAGTGTGCGATTATCAGTGGTGAGTTTTACTTTTGGCAYGATTCTGTATAYTATTGCCAATTGTCAAACGGTTAATTCCAGGGAATCGAAAAGACTTTTTGAAGAAAGATTATAAAAAAATAAGGCTTATTAAGTTTAGGACACGTACTCATTTGATTCGATACTTGTAACAAGAGAAAACGTTTATTTCGGTTGCTGGACATCGGTTGCATTGCAATATCATACGAGTACATATTTATATCTGATACTTCAGCTACTTGCTATAGTGGTCCGATMTTAACATTTTGTTCGGACATTAGTCTTGAAAARTATGTTTCCCACAAATACGCTTATTGGGAAACAAAGTGCGTATGCAAAGTTTTAGATCGATATCTAAAAGAACTGAGGGACTAGCTCGCATGTATACAGACGAATTGACAAACGATCATTGCCAAATCATTGCAGCTCCTSACTCTGATATTTATTTATATGTATTTTTATAAATATTATTATRTAAAATAGGTACGAAGTCAAAATCGCTATCATTAATACTTCTCGAGATATTCGGCTTTAAGTAAGGCTTTATAGAATTTTTATAGATGATATGTATTAAAAAATCTATGAAAATTGCATACAGCCTTACTTAAAAAGCAAAAGAAGTATTAATTATAGCGATTTTGACCTCGAACCATTTTTATAACAAATAWTATTTCCTACAAATTTGTCATTTCAATTTTGTTGTCAAAAAAATCTTGCGGTATTTTTATTGAATTTTCAAATGTTCATAAAATTTTTTTTCATGACTCATGCACAGCTCTTGACCGATGCTACGGCTGCTACTATGCCGGTCTCTTTCGACCAAATTCAGCGATTTTATCGCAATTTTCGACGACAGGCCTTCCGGAGCGTGGCGCATCTTCGACCACCTCTACACCGGAACAAAACGTTGAAACCATCGTTGTGCGGTGGAAATGGAAACTGTATCGGGTCCATAAACTGCACAAATTTTATTGGCGGCTAGAGATGCATTTCTGCATTTATCGTAGTGGTACTGTAAAATATGCCGTATTTTCTCTTTATTTTGCTCCATGTTTGCGWYSSTATAACATACGAACGACTTAAAAGAAATGACAATCAATCGAACACGTGTTAGCGCGTGAAATGAGTTTTCCAAAAATATATAGCACGACCAACTAGCGAAAATACCGCAAGACTTTTTTGACAAACAAATATATGCAAAAAAAATGCGAAATTCTTGGAAAAATCGGGTTTASAGCCCSRTACTACCTCGCCGGTGTGASTTWCGAATTWGTTGCACTGKGCACTTTTGTAGAGTGAACAATTCTGAGAAGTATGCGTCTAAAGTCAAAGCGATGCCATAAAATACCTCTGATCTGTAGGAATTTAAAGATAAAAACTCACGATTGTAGTGTATATTCTATGGAAAATTTTTACAGGCCTTGGTCCAGTTCTAAATGTTAATATTAAGGGCTAAAATTTTCAGAGAATTTTTTTTTGGGGTATTTCCAAGGAAATTTCGTGACGGGACTGAAAAAAATTAATAGTTCAATAAAAAAAAACACCCTAATGTACATACATATTATATATGATTAAATGGAATTCCAAGAGGCGAAATTGAATATCTGCTAAACGGTGAAATGAGAGCCCCATGTTAAAGTCTTTCGCTCTTCCTAGCCGTAACTTAGAATTCATGTCAGTAGAATTCACACTACTTAATTCTAAATTTGAATCAGATGGCCCTATATGCATTTTGAATGGTGGATGGATGACAYGACATAATAATATCAATTGAAGTTATCTTTCTTACCACGAAGGTACCAAGTTACTGTGGGCAAAAAATAGTACGACTTTATAATTTAAATTTAGCAGSAAATGTTGTATTTCTGGGTTGGTATGACTGTCAGTGATTATTATTCTTCAAAGTTCATTTAATCATAATAAAATTTCCGGTGCCGCARGTTTTAGAATGTTGGAAAAGGCTTTCGGTTATAATTTTTTTCCGCAAGCAAGAGTTTTTGTTTAGTTCAAATTATTCAATGAGTCCAGGACGGCCATCAACATTAACTGATGATCAAGACGTCAATAAAGTAAAGAAATTAGTGCTTGTGAATAGACGAATAATAGTCAAGGTTCTTATTGGTATCGTTGGAATATTGGAAGAATCAACGAAAACCATTTTTAAAAGTCATTTGCACTTAAGAAAAGCAAAAGTACGGTGGGTTATAAAATCACTAAATTTTTTTAGAAAAACAGCGTCGCGTTAACGTCCGTGAAATAATGCTTTCCGACTACCAGGATATAATGCAACGTGTTATTACTGGCAATGAGACTTGGATCTATGCTTMCAACTCTGAAATAGGCAATCAATCGGACGAATGTCTTACCAATGGGTTACCGATGCTGAAAAAGAAGCGTTAAAGCAGTTCAAAAATCAAGGTTATGTTCGATTATTTGAGTAAATTGAACACATTAAACACAGAAGGCTCAAAAATTGAAGTTTCATTTCTAAATTAAAAATGGCAAATTATGTATAATGTGTTTAGAAAATTTAAATTATGAGAGAATTCAACGCAGTGTTCTTTTCTTAACAAAAAAAAAAAATTGTAAAATTCCTAAAGTACTAACCAAGATCGATCTCAATATAATTTGATATTTTAATTAAAACATAATACTTATAGTATAATACAAAATGAAACTCAGCTGCAAGTTAAATCGCTTGGGTAGCATAATTGCCACAGGGTATCACATTACCACAAATCTCTAAGAATGCTATAAGTGCAACATACAGTTAAAATGCAAGTATGTCAGGCCATGCGATTACATATGTATTGTTTACACTGAGTGTGATGYGATGTGTTGATGTGATTACTTTTCACAGAATCAATTAATGCACTTGGCTGACTTGATTACTCCACGGCGAGTAGGAGACACGCTTGCGGCTGACAAAAGGGGCGGCAAAAAGTGTAAACATATCAATTTTGGTATGTATGTATGCATTAATAAAAGTGCATTTATAATACAAGCATTTATGTGTGCTGCATTTATAAATATGCTTGCATGTGTGTATTAATCAGTATATTTATATTGCGCTTGGTATTATCTTTATGCGCTCAATTTGCAATTATCCAGCGTCTTAACTAATTAATGCTAATTTACGATTAGTTGCGGGCTATAATAAAACTGACAGCCGCAAGCATAAAACCAACACATACATGCACACATTATTTTTAGCAAAAAATGTTCATGCCATGTGAGTGATATGCCAAGAGCATATGTGTAGAGAAATATTATAATGAAATACCCGCAATGTAATTGCAACGACGAAGAAAACTACAAACATGTACAATTATAACAGGCATGACAGTGGTGGCTAAATTTCTGTTATCTTAAGTGTASAAATAAATTAAGAATTGAAATTTTTACAAAACTGTAAACTGTATATCGTATGTATATCGAAAACTTTATCAGAATTGCATTATCGAAACACAAATATTTTTTACTCAAAKATTTAGAAAAATATAAAAAATAAATTATTTCCAAAATAGTTAATATTMAATTTMAATTTTTTWAAATGCTTAATTTTTATTAAGGAGRACATAACCTCACCAAAAGYACTGGATGGGCAAATTAGTTAGGTTAAAGGCCGACTCAATTCCTTCCTGATAGTAAAAATTTTAAATGTATTAATTTTCCTTATTATACACACATATAACTTTTACCTTAAACGTAGAAAAAATTAATTAATTAATAAATATATTAGAGAYACCATAAGTTAATGATATACCGCTACCATCATAGTTTGATAAATACCTCAAAATACGTTTATAAATTATCTAAAATGAGCGTGATATCGTGAGTGAAGTTTGATAACTATTATTGTATAAAAACGGTTCAAAAGTGTTTTCACTTATTCCCTCAAAAAGCAATGCTTAATTAACACACGAAATGCTCTATGATCCATTTTTTTGTAAACTAACACAAGTAGCTTTACAAAAATTCTATATTTTTTTAATACCTAATAGAAATCATATACATGGCAGTAGTAGAGTAATAGTATTATCTATGTCTGTGTCAGCCTTAGTAAACCGTGAACGGGTCCTCAGCAGCACTTTTCTTGGAATTAAAAAAGAAAAGCGAAATTTCCCACAAATGTCGAGAGTTCGAGTGAAAAGTGACATTTTCAGTTGCGAGTAAGTTTGGAACGCAAACAGATGTCTACAAAAAAATTGTTGAGAATTGTCCAAGAGCGATATAAAACRATTTTATCGACCAGTGCTTGACCCTAGAGGCATCTATTGGAAAACTGCGTAAGCAAAGTTATAGACCTAATAGTTTTTCCCTCTTCGTATTATAGCTAAAAAATTTTTAATGAAGTCTAGTCGGAAGTCTCTTAATGAATATAATGAAAGGTTGCGCCGTATTCAGCTGTTAAAAATTAAAATTCTAATGCCTTATCCAAATCTAAATAAACTGAAGCAAGACAATACTGATGTGGTTTATTCTGCTCGGAATAATATATTATTCATATTCTTCATTACTCTTTCAGTTAGCGACTAAAGTGTAACTTGAAGTACAGACATACATACAGGGAGATACCGATGAGTCGCTGAGCAAATGATTCACTAAAAAGTGTAAGATTTCTTACCTATGCGACACTCTCTGTTCATTAATATGGACTACCTTTTGACAGCTAAACCACAGGAAAGCGGAAAGACAGCACGACAACTAACATAACTGCCTTTAAGGATATGCCAAAATATGCCACTTGATCAGTCTAAATTGTAAAAAAAACTAAAGATCAAATTCATATCTATAAAATTTCGACGTTACAGAGGTTTGTGTGTGTCTTCTCATTATCAAAATGCAGATCACATCAAATTCAATATTTATATGTTGGAAGGAAAATTATGTCTTGTAGAAAAAAAAAATGTTTTGTAGAGCAAGGGGATGTCTGACAATGCACGAGTTTCTACTGGTGCTCTAAGGGTATGGAATGTGTTTTTAAGCAGATTTTAAAAGCTTTTAATTACGTAATTGGCAAAACTCGTCTAAAAAAATCGATATTTTCAAAAATACTTCAAAAATAACACACTTAAATTTTATTGATATTTTAAATAGTTTTTGTCAGCTCTAGAAACGGAAAAAATCTTGGGTAAAATTAATTTTTTTTACGAGATAATTAAGGCCATCGAAGAGTGCATGTAACTCGGAAATTGGTTAACAAAAAAAAAAATAAAAAATAAAAAAAATAAAAAACGATAATAATAAACAGTAAAATTGTGTATTTTAGTAAAGTATTTTTTTCGATTTGGCTGCTTTTGTTGAACAAAGAATTTGAAATTTGATAAGTATATTTTTTTTGTGGGCGGAACGAACATTCTTGTGCCGCCCCTTAAAAAAAATGCGGAGGACTGAGAATATGTTAAAGACAAGCCGCGCTCTTGATGACCATCAACCACTACCAACAAGGGCTAGGCGCAAAAAACTCAAGCCCAGTCGTCGATGGACAATTACAAACCTCGCTAATGATGCGGGAATATGATTTGGCTCAGCCCAAGTGATTTTGAATAATATTTTCTGTCTCAAGCGCGTCAAGTCCCGATTGGTGCCACTCGACTCATGTTGTTCTGCAACTATCGTAGTCACCTGACTTGGCTTCGTGGCACTTCTGGCTATTCAGCAAACTGAAACGGCCAATGTGRGGATGTCGATTGAGGAGATAAAAACTAACTCTAAGAAGGGCTTGGTAAGTAGTTTTGCATATGCTTAGAGAATTTCTCGTATTGTATATAAAAATTATAATATTATATATTAGTTGTGTATATTTTTTTCCACATCAGTAAGTAAAATTTAAAAAAAAAAATAGAAAAATTTCTGGCTTTAAAAAGAGATATTTTTCTTTAATACTAAGTCGAAGTAAAGTTTCCTTCTTATTATTTTAAGGGGTTAGGGGTAGTCAGGGGCACGAAAAAATTACAATTTTCAGTATTTTTTTTTTTTTTGCTATTAAATCGTGTTATTTTACAAAAGGAGTAATATGACATTATTATAGAATGTGTTGACTTGGAGTCACGAAAATTTCAAAAAAAAAAGTTTTCCTTGTTCCAAAAAAAGGTACTTGCGGTGACAACCATAAGTCCTTGGATATTCATCTAAAATCAATCGGACAAAAAAAAAATTAGCTTTATTAATAGATATCAGGCTTATCGAAGRATTTGTTTTTCAAAATCAACAAATTGGCGGCCTAAAGAATTGGTCTTAAAAATCGAAATTTTTGAAAAAAAAATACTTCGATCATGACCGAGGTCTTTTTGTTATTTGTCGAATAACTCAAAAACTAATTATCGGATCAACGTGAAATTTTCAGAGAATATTATTAAGATATTATATTACACTTAACGAAAATGCAAAAAAAAAAATAATTTTTTGAAAATTCTGACTACCCCTAACCCCTTAAATAAAAAACACAGTGTGTTTGGAACATAAGAGTAAGTTAAGTAAGTTCACAACAAATTCGAGAAATAAATTTTTTGTTCAAGATAGAGAATATAAACACTTGGACATTTGAGTTTCCCCAAAAATGTTGAGGTTATGTGAAAGAGGTTTAAATCGAAAGTTTTAGTTTTTCTCCATATTTTTTTTCATACATTTGATCATAATCTAGATTCAAAACCAAAAAAAAAAAAAAAAAAAAAAAAAAAAAAAAAAAAAAAAAAAAAAAAAAAAAAAAAAACTCGCTTGAGTACTTTGACCGTTTGACCGTTTGAAGTCCACCAGTTTAAAAAGTGTGTTTTGAAAAAAAAACAAAAAAAAAACGCGTTTAAAAATGGAAGTGTGCACCCCGAGCGCTCCGAAAGTCGAGCGGTCTTATTACTTTTGGGCCTTTTTCGAAACCTTCCAATGGTAGAGTTGGTTTCTACATTAATTCTAAGGGTATAAAGGAACAGAAAAAAAATGCTTCCCTAATAAAGAACAGTTGTAAATTTTTCTTTTATTWTTTTTTTTTTTGTGGTTTTGCTGAAAAAAATTATCCATTTTTATGATATTCGAAATGGGCTTATAAATTTTACACACGAAAATGCCAAAACAGGACACACAACTCTGGTAGCAACCGCAAACAGTGACGTTCTYAAAAATATTCCAGTGTATTAAATTTTCAAGCAACTATTTCGTTSATTGTAATTGCAACGGCTATTGTCTGCTTCTTATTATATTTATTGCYAGTTATTTATTGGTGTTGCTGTTGTTTTCGGTTGCCATTGCAGCTGTCATTATTGCGGTAGTGAGTTTATTAGCGCAGCGAATTACGTTCCAGCACGAATATGTGAATATCAAGTTGAAGGAGACGGCATGCAAACACACACACGAACACATAGAAAACGACACACTCCAACATATGTGTGTGTATGTATGTGCATGTTGGTGGCAATGTTTGCATTAGCATTGAGTTGTTGCTGGCGCATTGCATGTGCAGATTGATTGAGTTGCCACTAATGGTGGCAATTATGACTGGCATTAAATTGCATTGTGAGTAATAGGATTACAAAAAACCGCGCAAAACGGCGAAAATTTTTCAATATCAGGTTTGTGTCTTAAGTCTTTTGTGCGCCTGAAAGGGTTTGGGGGATTAACTGCGCGCTGAAAAGCTGCAAAAGTGTTTAATTGGAAAACTAATCTACTTCAGCAGTTAAGCTAAATCGCCGCTACCGATGCAAGCCGCAATATAAAGTAGAAAAATTAATTAGAATATTTTGTTGTAATTTTGCTTAAACAATAAATGGCATGCATATGTTTATGCTTTGTTTGGGAGCAGTAAAAAATAATATTGCAAACACTTTTTATGGTACAATTATTTTCATTTAACGCTACAAAACAGCGGTAAATTAATTGCAGTCATGCCGCGGGCTAACAAAAAATTACAAAAACAAAAAGTAAAAAAAATTCATATAAATAAAAAAAAAGTATTTAAAAAAATTACAAAARSAACAACAACAACAAAAAGCATTGTTAATTAAATTTGACACGCTCTATTATTTAGCAATTTGCAATTTGCATTGACTGCATTGAAATGCAACTATCAACAGGCGGCAACCGCCATGTTCACAGCTGCTGCGCTGCTGGCGGCGCTGCCCTCCACATGGTTATCAACCAGTCAATTACAGTAATTGAAACCAGATGAACATTTTAATTTGCATTTTTCTATTTAAATTGCTTTTGCTACTGACTGTTGTTGTTGTTGTTGCTTTTTTTTTAACACTTTGATTGCCATTCATGCTGCCAGTTGTGGCATTGAGGCGGCGTTTTGTTSCAGTACGTCTCAAAAAATATAATGAATATGCATGGGTATATGTAATGTATGTATGTGTGCCCGCTTGCATGCAGCCAAGTGTGATAAAAGTAATGATTTTCACATTTGCTTATTACAATCTTTTAATCCATTACATGTTTGCATGTAAATTGCTTGTAAGCCATGCTCACGTATGCAAATGCGCGTATGTATATGTGGTGTGTGTGTGTCGCTAATGTGTTGATTTATTAATTTCTGAACAAGAATCTTGTTAGTCAGCTAACTGCTTTTAAGCTTTTTTTTCTTGAATATAGTAATTGGCTTGCAGGTACTTGCGAACTATTTTAAATCAAATTTCAGCAGAGATTACGCTTTGCAGCTTGAGAGTTTCTTCTTTACAAAGTGGTCTCTTCGTGCCGGAGTATCATTGAAAAGTAAGCACTGAGTTTGTGTAAAACATATTAAATTAAATAAATTACTTTTAAGCCCTTCGACTTCTACCTACTCTCAATGCGGCGCTTTTCACACGTTTCTGGACTTAAAAGAGCTACAATAATTACTGCTTCAAGCTCGTTTACTATTACTTTACCACTAAATAATTGATTTCGAGTTCGTCCTAGGTTAGGATCCTAACCTCCAAAAGGTTCGTGTGCAAAGTTGAGAGCTGTCGGATTATTAGTTTATGAAATATTTGGTAGACGAAAAAGTCTTTTCGTATTTCTAATAAATAAACATTTTGGTCTACCACTTTTTTCCATTTTCCGAATAGACATTATTCCATCAGTGTAAGACTTTCATCAGTGTAAATCGAAATTTCCAGAACGGAAGCGAGCGARCCATTGTTGCGCTACACGAACTGATACAGCATCGTCTCCGTAAATTTCACACATATCATTGTTGACTTGCGTAGCCTTCTTTCCTTTTTTATACAAAAAATTTTAAAATATAGCGAATTTTTTCATTATTGGCTTGCTGACGAGTTTTGGTACACTGCTTCAGGAAAATCAAATATCCAGGACTGGTATGCTAAGTTTAAACGTGGTGAAATGAGCACCGAAGGCGGTGAAGGCAATAGACACCCAAAGAGGTTGTTACCGACGAAAATATCATAATGTCGGCAAAATAATTTGGTATGACCGTAAGGTGAAGCAGACATTCTAGAGATATTAACTGAATGTGAACATGATGTCCTTCTTGAATATTTGAGTATGTGAAAGCTCCGTTCAAAGTGGTTGCCGAGTAGACTGCACAAAATGAACCGCGGCGTAGAAAAACGCAATAGCCTTCTGGCAAAGTTGCGAATGGAATAAGGTTTATTGACTACCTTTGAAAAGGAAGAAACATCAACAGCAACATTACATAG
>NW_017537042.1:29120-36597 GCF_001853355.1 Bactrocera latifrons | reverse complement strand
GTCGAAACTGAGGCCTATTTTGAAGCAAAGTACAAATGGTATTGCAAAATTAGAGAAATAACGATGAGTGAAATTATTTATTACAAATTACTCAAATTATACAAACCACGTCCAAGGCCATAAACATCACCTCATGATCAGCACGTAAATCAAAGAAATGATTTGGTGCTTGAGAATGGACAATTGACAGTCAGAGCTCTTACTAGTCGCTTTCGACGAATATCAGAARGATCAGTAAAAACCATTTTGAAATAGCTTTTGCGCCTAAGAAAAGTAAAAGAACGATTGGTTCCAAAATATTCAATTTTTGAAAAACAGCATCGCGTTAATGTTTGTAAAATAATGTTTTCCGACTACCAGGGKGTTATGAATGAATACTATTACTGGCGMTGAGGCTTGRATATATGCKTACGACCTAAAAAAGGACGATCAATYGGACGAATATCGTGGCAAAAGCGAGCCGATGCCGAAAAAACCTATGACGAGGTCAAAATTAAATGCTATGTTGACAGTTTTTCTTCCGTCATCGAGATGTGGTGCACTTCGAATTCCTTTAGACTGGCCAAACTGTCAACAATTAATACTATTTGAGTATTATGCGTGGTATGCGTCGTTTGCGTGAAGCTGTTTTAAGAAAGAACCCGAAATTATGAACCGATAGCTCTCGGTTTTTGCACCACGACAATGCACCGTTGCATACTGCATCGATTCTTCGTGAGCTTTTCGTCAAATATTCGACCAATGACGTACAGCAACCACTGAATTCGACTGTTTAGCTCCATGTGACTTCTAGCTATTCAACAATATCAAACGATTGCTCCGGGAAAACCCTTTTTGTGTCAATTGAAGACATTAAACGTGAATCTCTACTCGCATTGAAGGCATTTCCGGAAATTGACTTTAATAACTGTTTCGAAGATTTGAAGAAACGTTAGCACAATTGTAATAGTGCCAAGGGAGATTATTTTGAGGGAGACTATATAAATTTTGAAGAAAAAGTTAATAATTCTTAAATTATGAAAAAGTCTTACTACTCGTAATAAATAGTACTTATCGTAAGATATCTGTAACTTTATAAACTTTAGTACTAACCCTACCACGGCTTTTATGTACTTAACCAGACCAACGTCTCGGTTTCCATAGTTCTGTTTTTCAGGTTAGTTGGTCTAAAAAATCTTCAATATTTTCTTCTTTTTTAGTAAGTGTACGATTATGTATTCGCGTAAAGACTACGTACATTAAGGAAAAGGTATGAATTAAATTCAAGAACCTCTAATTTTAATATATCGACAAAAAAAGAGTTAATTCTGGATCGAACAGATATTGGCAGCTTTATAATGTAATTGATAAAGTTCTTTTTTCAAGCGAAATTCTCGGCGAAAACATTATTCTGGGTAAATTTAGATATTTTGTTTCGGAAATTAACTTGTAAGTGAAGTTATAGTAAATTACTTGCAAAGATATGAACACATGAAATATTTACATGAAAAAAAAAATTAAAATTTTTTAAAATATATTATATGGAAGTCAACAATATGTAATATAACATAGTAAAAAAATGCCAATATGATAAAAAGTGTCAAGTCATGAAATATACATATATATTGTATTACGGTTTTTTTTTTTGAACTATTAATTTTTTCAGTCCCGTCACGAAATTTCCTTGGAAATACCCTAAAAAAAATTCCCTGAAAATTTTTAGCCCTTAATATTAATATTAAGAACTGGGCCAAGGCCTGTACAAATTTTCCATAGAAAATACACTACAATCGTGAGTTTTTATCTTTAAATTTCTACAGATCAGAGGTATTTTATGGCATCGYTTTGACTTTAGACGCATATTTCTCAGAATTAGTCACAAAAAACAAAAGTGCCCAGAGCAGCAAAATCGTAGCTCACACCGGCGAGATAGTACGGGCTTCTAAACCGGATTTTTACACGAATTTCGCATTTTTTTTGTAAATGACAAGAGCTACAAAAAAAAATATACATGACATATTTGTGGAGAATTTTATTTACTATAAAAAAGGTTCGATGCTAATGTTAATATTAAAGGCTAAAATTTTCTGGCAATTTTTTTAGGGTATTTCTAAGGAAATTTCGAGACAGGACTGAAAAAAATTAATAGCTAAAAAGAAACACCCTAATATATATATATTTATATAATATACTATGTTTCAATTTTTAAACAAACTAATGAAGCTGATAAGACTCACCTGTATACGCGCCTCAGTTAGACCAATTTTCATGGCTAATTCCTCTCTGTAAATAAAAAAAGCATAAAATGAAATTTAAGATAAAAGAGTATGGAATATAATTTAGTTTCGTCGCTATAAAAATTAAAAAATAATAAAATTGAATAATGAATAATGAAAGCAATAACAAGTACAACTAAYGACTTCATTATTAATTTAATTATCATATACTTTATACAGCTAATTGAATAATCGACTGTTGAGACCAATTAAACGATAGGAAATTAATTAAAATCCAAACGATGACTGCACTAAATGCTGGAAAAAATGCATTGCAAACACAGAACTTGAGTAAAATGGTTTAAAATGCAAAACGAGCAACTAATTGCGGGCCATAAAACGAAATAGGCGTGCTGAAGTTCAGCCAGAAATGCTAATATGGCGGCAACAACAACAATGGCGGATAGCACAGCGCAAAAATACAATGCAAGTGTTAACAGTAAACACTAATCAACTTATAAACACACAAAGCAAAACTTCAAAGTCGGCGAGTTTTTGCAAGTGTGTGCGTGTTTGTGTACGTRTGCAATGTAAGAATGTAGCGTATGAGTGAGGAAAAGGAATGGAAAATACATTTACAAAAAGAATTGTAACAGTTAGCGGGAAATAGCTAAAAAGTAGTTATAAGAATTTGTATTAAATGAAAGAAAAACACGTCTAAACGACGCTGACACATTTCCAATTSAAGCAAATATGCGACTTTGTGCGAAAAACTTGGCTTTTCTTGCTTTGAAATTTTTACGRCAGTGATAATGAGTAATTATGAAAACTTTTATGGTTTTAATATTTTCGATATTTGTCATTTATTAGCATATACGCGTTATATGCTTAAATGGTCTACGAAAATGGTTCTCTTCTGTGAGCGTGGAACTGGCGGATGCAGCACAAAACAAAAGCTTCATTCATAAGCACCAGGACGTGCGAGATTGCTTCACAGTCACAGCTAAATTAATATTTAAGGAATACCTGGCGTATACTACCGGTAAGGCAAACAAAATTTATAATAAATAATACTGAACGTAATATTGTATATTGGATACAAGCAAAAGATATAAAAGCGTTCCACGTGCATTGGCTTTCAGAAATTCGAGGAATAAATGCTTTGCGGTGTATATCAACCGATGCTGATGAAGTATTAGCCAGTACTTGAGCGATTATATCTATTATGAGCGAATAGAACAATATCGGCAAAGACAGGGGAGAGGAACAAGTACACAAAAATCTGGCAGCAGAGGTAGTATTCCTCATTCAATTGACGCTGGACCCAATGGCATAATAACATCCACTCGTGGATAGGCAGAGGACATGAGAACCTGGATTTCCATCTGAGTCAAATACTTAGTCGTCATGTSTGCTTTAGAAGCTAGCTTTACAGTTTCCACAATGACATTAGTCAGTGCCGTATTCAGAGGTGGAAAATGCGGGAAAAATTAGTAAGTGGAAAAATAAGGAAAMAGYGGGAAAAGCAACGCCAGCATGATGCTTCAGAAATAATCGATCGATCAGGCAAAGACATTAAATATGATATACSCTGCTTGCAATGTTCCGCAATCGAAGACAGAAAGCTGAGGAACATTTTCGATTAATTTATTCAGACACGAAAAAATGACGGCAGAACTGAAAGTTGACGAAGAAACAGCCAGGGATCTGCGGCCGACAAACAAAACTCGAAAATTTCTGCATGAGAACTTGCCAAGAATACTACAGGGTCTCTATGTACATTCCTTTGTTGGATACAATCGGCGAAGAATTGAAGACGCGTTTTTCTAGAAAAGTATTGAATAGATTTCCACAGAGTTTACTGCTTCCGGAAAAAGTATGTGCTTTGAAAACCAAAGAAATGGAAAATCTTGTTGACTGCTTGATAGATAAATTCAAAGGCCTTTTGGATAATAACAACGTCGTTGGACATTTGAAGTTCAAAGGTGAAGTTGAGCACTGGCAGTGCCGAATGCGAGCTCTGTGCGCTCTTTATTTAAAAGTCCTTAACTACGCCTCACCAACCTGTCAGCATATATGTACATACATCTTCTATGCGAATATAAAGCACTATATAGAAAAATAATCGTAACTATCGTTCGAGGATTTCTTGACGACGTCTAGAGGTTGCATTGATAAAACTTATCAACTGATGMACTTCAGCAGAAGCACGTGGTAGTTCAGAGAGGACACAATCGAGTGAGTGAAATTTAGTACCGGTGGTTCYTACCTTGCCTTTATAAGCTTTCATATATAATAACCCGACATTAAAGAAAATTTTATATCGCCATCAAATATCAAATACAATTTTTACAATAACTCATTAAATTCCACAACACCTCTAGAATATTGTCCTAAATTTTAATATAAATAGTTGCGGAGTTACAGCTTTAAGAACTTGTGCGCTCGAGGCTAACTAGGTTAAATGCACCGTCTATAAAGGCGTTTTTCTCGAAAYTGAGGTTTTGAAGTTGGTTGCCAAGATTTCTCAATAACTAATCATCCGATCTTCGTAAAAATGTACACAGGTCTTTAGAGACAGCTTCTTTGTCCAAGTTCTAATATTCTAATTATTTTAACTAAACCACGTATTTTTTCACATCCTGCCAAAGCAGGCGCATCTTTTTTCCGAGGGGTCACCGGAAGTGCCGTCGCAACAGCCGAGTTTAAAATATTATTTTCAAAGAAATTTATAACTTCTTTGTTAATATGTGTATGTTTGCAACAGCGAAAATTCCAATAAAATATTTTATTTTTTATATAGAAAAAATTTTTGAAAAAATTATTTTTCAGCCGAGGAAACCCCTTAATGCAKCTTTCACAAAAATATATTTACCCAAACCCAAAAGCCAAAATGATTTTTATGGCTTTTTCAAATATTTGTTTGGCTTATGTTAAAAAAATGTCTCCTGGGCTAATTTAAAATAGCCATTAGTGAGACTAATGACACAATATTTCAGACCCACCCAAAGCGTAATTGCGAAGCAAATTTGCATAATTAACGCAAAATTGCGCACACATTTTTTTCAAATTGCATAAATGTGCGTTGACGTCCCGGCAAGCAACGGCAGAGTGATTAATTTGCTGACCCATTGACAAATTGCGTGCAATCAGTGCAAAATTGATTAGCGACAAAACCGAAAGCAAAAAAAAAAATTTTAATAAAATAAACGATCATTAAAAAGCAACAAAAAGCGKTGAAAGAACATGTACGCCTCGCTGAAAGTAAGTGTGCAAGGTAGTGAAAATGGCAAATTGCCGAAAGCATCAATAAAAAGTGGGCGTAAGAGAAGCATTTGCAGCGCCTGCTGCTGCGCGTCATTTATGTGCCGCAGCATAAGCGTAAACACTCTCAAGTGTGGCAAGTTGTGAGTTGGCTGGTGTGACCGCCGACAGTGTTGGTCAAAAAATTTATTAACGACACTGGCAAACACCTGCTAATGATCTCAACGAGTATGGAGAAAAATTGCACAGTAATAACAAGCAACAGCAAACACACAACAACAGCCGCTGCGCGACGCACACAAGCGCTTTATTTACATATGCGCGCACGTTTGTATGCGTTCACTCGCCAGTAAGTGAATTACGCGCTGAGGCATTGCGTCCCAACACCGCTCAAACTGAGCAATGCAAAAGCCAACGCGCCGCCAAATTATTGCATTCATCAACTGCCATCAAATCTGAAGCGCGCCGCTTACCGCACCGCGACCACATGCGCGCTCACTTACGCGTTGCCGCCGCCGCCGCCGTCGCCGTACAACCGGATCTGACGAAATTATAATCAATTAATGTTCGCGCGAGCGCATAAAATTGCACACTTCTTGCCACGCTCATACCACATGTACCTGTGGCCTTAGCCGGCGGCGGCAACATAGCAGCGCAACGCAACGCAACGCCGTCAAACGCACACACACATAACAATTGCATAGCGCAAGCATGCGAACTGGCGGCCACAGACAGGGCGCACTGAAAGTCGCCATTATCCTTTGGTTACGCGACTGACTGTGGCGTTTTAAAGCGCTGAAACAACAGTTAATGCGTCAATTTGCCGGTTGCACGGTACAGCGCATAAATGCCTTGTAGCCGCGCAACAAAAGTTGCCGCCGCCGCTGCAGTACTTGTTGTCGTCGCCACCACSACGTTCGCCATCAGTCGGTGTAATTTTGAAATTTAATTAAAATAAATTCAATTACAGMAAACATGAAAATCCATTAAGCAAATTATCGTCATTACCAGCATTATGGGTGTAGTGTGTAGTTGTTGTCGTTGTTGTTACATGTTTTATCGTGGCGTTGGCAAAAACTGGCTTCTGGCCCAAAACGGCCTACGATCACCTTTTAATAGCATCGTTTATTGTGTACTTACGCGTACACTTCGCCATCGTTTTGGCTCTTAGCGTTTGGGCGCATGTGTGTGGCATACAACATTGTTGTGCAACTCGWTGTAAAATGTTCCCAAATGTGTGGTGTTTATATAACACATTAAAACAAATTGATTTTTAACATGTTTCGCCTTTAAAAATTATGCATTTTTACTCATTACAAGCTCAGTGATTGGGTTGAGGCATATGAAGAGCGCATATGCATTTCTCTTYTAGAAGCAGGAAAGTCCAACAAAAGTGCAGAAGGCAAGTACGCAATTAAGGCATTRTCAGAGTGTGTAGAAGACATTTTAAATAGTTTGTTTGTTTTAAATAGCTTGCTTGAGTAAAAACACTGAAAACCCTCAACTTAACTAAACCGTCTTATACGGTCTTGGAAAGCCTTGAACGTGTAAACTTTCCTTCACCCCTAAGGAAACCTTGAAATGGATCACCCTTAAGTAATGACTTGTATTTACACCGTTATCTCGTAATGCTAGAGCTCTCCTGAAGCAAATGTTTCCAGATTAGAAGACGTAATGCCATTATTTCTAATATTTTTAAATAAAAACAAATACTGATACTACTACTTCKTAGAAGCTGATTCAATAAAAGTCTAAGCAATTAGATCAGGCAAGAGTGGCTATGGCGCTCAGAACAATACAAGGTGCTTTCTAAAGTAAACAGTACATAAAAAAACAGACCAAATGGTTTTTTCGGCAAAATCAATATATTTTATGCAACATAGTCTCCTTCTGCTTCAATAYAGCTTTTTGCACTGTCGAAAACAGGTCCAAGAACGAGTGTTTTAGCTCGTTGGCCGGTATGGCAACGCTTCGAAACGTCTCTACATTTGTATAACGCTTTCCTTTCATGGGCAAAT
>NW_017537042.1:16483-28384 GCF_001853355.1 Bactrocera latifrons | reverse complement strand
AACCTCAAAAGGTAACTGAGACCTTCAAGTTGCCATTGAACACCTCCACAGAGTTGACCGTTACCCGCTGAAAGTGGTATCGGAGGCATTTTCAAGAGCGAAAATGTCTGAAGAAATGTGAGAACTTGCTCTGTGAAGTAAAATAAATGGGAATTCACAGGAGGCTCCAACGACAGCGGAAGAGCGCCATCAATACTCCAAACTAAAGCAAGTAGTTACAGATATAAATCAGGTTTTCAATATAACGAAGTCAAGAAAGTTACTAAAAAAGAGGAAAAACTATCAATATTCAAAATTCCCCAGTTGAGTTACGAATCCGATCCTAATTCTGGCAGCCTGGGGAGACTCTAATAGTTAAACAAGTTCAGAATGGAACCARATTTACATCCGACTAACCTGATCATATACAACACAATCATTTGACCAGTGCTACTTTAGGGAGCAGAATCATGACRTTAATCGAAGATGGCAAAACCAAACTGGAAGTCTTCGAAAGAAAGACCTTAAGGAATAAAAGATTATGACGAGTGACGTATAAGGTGGAACACAACTTAAAGGTGCATTTCAAGTTATAAAAGGTAARCATTGAAAGATAATGGACAATAAGAGAGCTCAGAACAAAATTCGAGAGGTCAAAGCATTCATCACTAAAGTAAGGGGAAAACTGCGATCAAGATGAAATGGCGCGCTTGGGAAAGACATGAAGAAGATTAGCATACAAAATTGAAAACGAATTGCAATTGATCACGATGTCTGGAGGTCACATGTGCAGCGGAATAAAGTTTATATAGAGTTGAGGCGAAAAGAGATAATGATGTAAATGAATCGGCAGAAGATAGAACTATCACGTTCAATATCAGTTCAAGTTAAAATTTAGAGTTTTGTTTCGCTAAATTTATAGCTAGAAAAACATATATCTTTTAGTCATAACACCTTGAATGGAAGGAGTGACGATCTCAGTCGACTTAGTTATGTGTGGCTGTTAGTTTGTATATATGCGAACTAGTYCCTCGGTTTATCAGATATCGGCCAGCAATTTTGCACAAGTCCTTTCCACTGCGAGACACTGCTCATTTGTCGAAACAGCCGCTATTGGATCACAATAGTATGATGCTGTCATACAAACGAAACGATCGGAATCAAGTTCTTGTATTGAAAGCTTTGTCATTTTATKAGATATCTTCAAGAAATTTGGCACGGTATGTTGCTTAACTCTTTCAGTCGTGGTGGTTAGTGTCAATAACCACCTCTTTCCGATCTTTTATATTAAAATCCACGCTATCTACCGACAATCGCGTGAATTATCATGAATRTTTGTACCTTTTTTGATAAGGTGCGACCGGTTAGCGGTATATTCGATGAATGACATTTCCTTTGTTTTCATTTGAAAATTGCGCYAACGTACATTTTTTCTTGTGTTTTGTATTCAACTTATTCTCCTATATCTATTTCATATGTATGTGTATGAAACTATCATTAATTTTTTATTTTCAATGTGTATTAACRWCGAAAATATAGTGRTTAGTAAACTAACCACCGTAACTGTTGCAGGTTTATAGGTTTWATCTACATATGAGTTAGGCATGTAAGTATTCATGTATTTTTATATTTATTTCAGTATGTCGCGCAAGCTAAATAATAGACAAATCGAAGAATACTTGTTTRAAGATATTCCTTCAGATAGCGATAGTATTTGTAGCGATGAGGATACAGAAGATCAGTCAAATCTGCTGGTGTTAGGCKATTCGATTGGAGAAGTTCAAATGACTGATTATGACAACYTTGATTTAGATGATGACATCCCTCTGTCTAACTTAGTAYTTCGGAATCYTGAATCYACAGAGTCTAACACTGTAAACTYAAACAGAACGGCTACAATGACTCCAAAATGGAAGAAGAATTATAGAAGGGACATACCTGGTGAATTTACTGAAAGTGTGGGAATAACCGATCAAATTCTTAGCATGGAGAATGTGCAACCTCTTCTACCATTTCGCCTTTTTTGGACAGAGTATTTACGAGATATTTTATGCTTTCAAAGTAATCTTTACGCTATTCAATCAGGAAAGCTTTATACACCCGCCACTACAGAAGAGCTTGATGTTTTTATTGCTTTGAACTTGGTAATGGGTATAATACAATACATGCCGAAAAAACCTACTAAACGAGGGTATAAGGTTTGGATGATGTGTGCATGGTCAGGTTATTGCTTAGATTTTGATGTTTACACGGGAAAACAGGGTGCTAGCGTTGAAACTGACTTAGGTGGTAAAGTTGTAAGAAATTTTTGCGAAAATTTGAAAGACAAAAATCATAAAGTCTATTTTRACAATTATTTCAACAGTTACCCTTTGTAAGTTAAATTACGAGAAGATAATATTTTCGCCTGAGGAACTGTGAACTYAAATAGAAAGTTCTTACCAACGCTAAAAGAAGACAAGCATTTGCAAAGAGGAGAACATGATTTCCGGATGAGTGACACAAAAATATGTTTTTTCAAATGTAAAGAGATCAGTTTTCAYGTTATCAAGTTATCATGACCCTAAGGATGTCAGAAAAGTTACCCGCCGAGAGCGTGAAACGTCACAAGCCAACAGTCCCTTCAGAAATTCGTCTTGAATCCAGTCGCCATCAAACTGAAAAAAGCACATCAAGAAGATTCTGTCTATGTAGCACTAAGATATTGCCCGTCCGTACTGTATAGCAGTGTAGTACATGCAAAGTGGCTCTTTGTCTACGCAAGGGAAAAACTTGTTTTTCAGATTTTCATGAAAAAAAAAAAATTTAACTTCGTTTCATTCTGGAGAATTTCATTATATCATATAATATTAACAAACAATATAAGTAACTCATTATTGTTTTGTTTCTATCAATAGTCACGGTGGTTAGTGCCACTACCTCATACCTCGAAAACCTTCACACGTAGATTTTTTTTCATACTTTCAGTGATATTTCAGCTGTAGATAATGCCAAAACAATAATCGAAACATTCCACATATTCTTAATCTAAGAACGTGACTGAAAGAGTGGARCAATGTCTGAAAAAATCGTTCAGATCGGAACAATATAGCATATAGCTGCCATATAAACTGACCGATCGAATTCAAGTCCTCATCTTYACGAAATTTGGCACATATTATTATTCAATGTAGTACAACAATAACCGGAGAAATTGTTCAGATCGGAGCACTAGATAAGATAAAATGTTTGTATGTCCTTTCGTTCTGTAAAAAATGCACCAGTGCAGGGTATTATAGCGCCGGTGTAGTCGAAGTTAATGTTTTTTCTTGTTTTAAGTGAGTTTTCGACAAGACGAGTTTGCGCTTTTATTTTGAAAAATACTTAATGCCTTTCAAAAGCGATTCACTCAAATTGTATTTTTGTCAATGATTGCATTGTCAATAATCATAATTTAAACAAGAAATATGTATATCGTTAATTAAAGCTGCAAGCTGGTTTGCGTGCTCCAAAATGTCGTTCTATAAATTTTGGCTCATTTGAAAGAGCATCAGCAATGATACGCCTACACACTTGCCGCTGCCGATTCACAAATTTAATGATATAGTTGTTAGCTATAAATTTTACGTTTTTGTAGACGCTAAAATGCAGCGCCTTTCTACACTTTTTTCTAAATATTTTTTTTTTATTATTTTTTTTTATATTTGTTTTAATTTTTTTTAGTGTTTACTGCGATGTGCGCTAACGAGCCAAATAATACTACTCAAACGTCGATTTACATAAAAATGCATAAATAGCCGAAAATTCGTTTTCTGTTTCGACTCATTTCATTGCCAGTGCGACACCTCACCCTGCGCATGCGCAGCCGCCGTTGAACCTTTCGTATTCGCTTGTGTTTAATTTTATAGCCGATTTTATTAATTAAAAATACATTGTCGTATACATTTTGTGTGCTGTTTGCTTTGTTTTGTATTTATTGTATGGCGTTGTTGTTGTGTTTTTTCCGCTTTACTTTTTTGTTGGCCACAGCTGWATCGTTTTCATACTTAATTTAGAGAACACGGTTTTATCGCGCAAACGACGCGAACGATTTCTTAATGAAATGTGTAGGAAGGCATGAAATTGAAATATTTTAAAACCGTTTTAATTTCGGTGTTGTTTTCATTTATTTATCTTTCTTTGTTTTTTGGAAGCCGTGTGTTGGATAAAGTCAACTGATCGTTGATGCTAATCGCATTCAGATTATCTTATTAGCGCTGAGATTTTACAGCTTTTAGCTGCTTGCATTTTCTCCTTCTTTTCTTTTACACRCTTGTTTAATCATGTGTGTTTTTATTGTTGTTATTCTTGTTTGATTTGAATTTTTTTTTTTATAGATTTTGTTATCATCATTTCGTTGTTACGTGGTGATAAAGTTTTTAGTGTCATTTTAATGTGTTAACATGGACTTGGACGCTTGCAGTCGTGAAATGGGTCAAAACGAGCATCAATTTTAAACCGATAATCGAAAAGTAACAAGAAATTAAACAACAAACTTAGAAGTGACATTTTAATGCATTTAAATTCACTTGATTATGTTTACGGTGCGAGTTTTCAATTTTTCACTTCTCACTTTTAATTTCGTCATGAAACATCACATTACACGATTCTTGTTTCGATTTCACTTATTTTTAATTAAATTTTATTTTTAACTCAAACTTACACTGCCTTAATTATTAATACACTTTGTTAATGATGTGTGAAATGTTTTTCATTGCTGGTTATGGAAAGTCAGTTGCATTTGTATGAACTCGTTTTTTATACTTTGTCAAGCGCGGTAGAAATTGTTTAGGTTAGGTGAGTTTGGTAGGCTCGGTAGAAGTATTTATACTGTAGGATAAGTAATGGCATCCTGAAGTGAAGTGAATTTCAATACATACGATAGATATGGTAGAAAATATTTCAATATTTTTTTTTTTTAGTATCTGATATCAAAAATGATCCATTCATTTTTTTGCGAATCACTTTGGATCATGGAGTTAGTACTGCTTTTAACATTTTAACCTCATGTTCGTTTGAAAAGATTAACTAGCTTTAAACAAAACACACATAGCAGCTGAGAACTATACACAGCTTTTAATCATTTTTCAACCGAGTTTACGCAGCACCAAATTTGTGTCGAGTTTTCGTTTACCCAAATATTCAACAACAATGTGCCCGAATGGATCCCTTGATATATTTTTGGTGTCACCATCAAGCTCTATTTTTTATAGTTATCTAAAAACATTTCCAGATATTTTTTTTGTCTATATCGAACTATTTTTTTATCCTCGGTGATCACAAACTGCACTTTGCACGGAAATTAGAGAACCATTTATGATTGAGTACTTTATCGACACTCGTCCAGCAATTTTTTTCGAATCATTCGCATTTTTTTATGAAATTACATTAAGTTAAGTAAGAGCGTGGCCGACTTTACCGAAAGTTAATGAAAGATTTCGCTCTAATTCCTTCGCGAGCCGATATAGGGAAGCTTTGTCCTTGATGCATTGTCAACAAAGGTTCAGTTGTCTCTGATCTTTTCAAAGAGAATTACGTTAAAGGCCATGAGTGCTAAGTACGCGTCGCGTTACGACGCTGTGCACCTTTGCATCCAACCAGAAGGTCCCAAAATGTCGCCAGCAATGGCTGCTAAATATGTGAGAAAGTCGAAGGCATTTGTACAGAAGTGGATACAGCGACATAAAGTGGCTAAAAATTTCGATGATTTACCAGAATGTGGTTCGATAGGAAAAGTGAACAAAAAATATGAAAAAAATAGTGAATCTGTTTTCGCGGAATCTGCTGTAACACTGCGGCAAGGACAAGCAAAATTAATGGCAAAAGGTTTAGATATATGCCACGAAACTATCGGGACCCTTCTTCATACTCCTGATCTGAAATGGCGCAACACAATGAAGAAGCCTCTGTTGACTGAAAAACTCTGAACTCAGTGAAAACTCTAGTGAAAATTTGTGGGCATATATTAAACAGAAGCTTCATGGAAGACGCACATACACTTTGAAGCAATTGTCTTACGAAATTCGTCAGATCTGGAGATCCTTGCCACTAGAATATGCCGTCAAATTAGTATAAAGCATGCCTCGGAGATGGCAGGCAATTATCAAATCCGGTGGTGACTGGACACATTATTGACCAAATTGCATCATTGTTTGGAATGTGTACAATGTAAATATGAAAGTTTCATTTTTTTTATAAATTAACACGACCCCGCTCTTACTTGACAGACTGTATATTGATTTATCAAAATATGAAASTAATTTTTGTTCCACTTTATTGAATGTTACATAACTTGTTAGAATTAAAATGCTATATCTCACAAAAATCGCGTTCACTGAGGGACTGTTTATGGTGCTATGCTCTATTATGGTATATACCATACTTTCTTGGAAACAGCTTTTGGTTAATCCGGCTCTCTAATCTTCATAATYTATGCCAATTTCAGGTTAGACTAGACATTTCATTTTTCGAGAAGTTGGATTAAGATTAGGTTGTATAGTTGATTTCAAGCGATCTCCCTTGAACCGATTATGATCAGTACTTTATGAAGCCAGAAAAAGAACTCAGAACCGACAAAATATGATGTTACCCTTTGAAAATATACTAAGGCGTTACATTTTTTTTCGTCAGCTCAGTTGGACATTAAAAGTGTGTAATCCAAGTGCTGATCTCGCAAATTTCAAGGCAATTATGTGGTAAGGATTTTAACCTAACTATGTGAATACTGATCGAAAATTGTCCAGATGTAACTTTTAAAATTAGCGAATTGTCTGTGATTCTGTTTCGGCTAGGTATACAAACTAGTTTTATGAAGAAGTAACCCAATACACTTGCTTGTGAGATGAGACGTTTTTTAACAAGTCTCCAGCCCCCCAGTCATAGAGTTCAAGACTAGTATTGCCGGAATGSATAGTCGCAGCTCTAACGAGGCTGCGCCTTGGGGCAGGAGACAGTAGTAGTAATGGCAACCTCGGCTTGAAAAACGCTGCAATAGCAGCAAGCTTGAAGTTGATATTGGTAGCTTCTCCGCAACCCTTGACCCTCAGTGAAAAGCTGTCCTCTTTACCCCATCGGGTTTCGTTCCACCGAGTTGTATCACGAACTTATGATGAGAGAGAAAATACTGCCCGAGCTTGGCGATATAGATCATTCTGTTCAAAGCTATAGTTCCATTTTTTAACACTTGTTGGGATAAAAATTCACTAACTCTTCAAAAATATCGTTAAGATTTTTTCTTCAATAATCATATAAACTCCTAAGTGCTTTTACTCGATAAAATATTTCACTAATTGCTGTGGTCAATCAGTTAATATWTTTAAGCAATTGTTAGGCATTTGTCAAGAACTGGTTTTGAATTATCTTAATTCCATTAAGCAAATATGAATTAATTAATTCAAAGCAACRAAAATTGTCACGATTTCTATTTTTAAGTGATGCCAAATTTGGATCAATTAAATTTCGCAACGACTCGAGATAATTCCTTAACGGCAAAACGCAATTAATTAAGAACACAATCCAAAAATAATTTGCTTAATATACAAAAAAGGTAATCAAATAAGAAAAAAAAAACCTTTAGCGACGATTGCAGCGATATCTTTATACCATTTMCAAATGTATAAAATACCTTACAATAATTGTGAGTGACCAGTTTGTATGGCAGCTATATACAATATTGACTCGATCTGAAAAATTTTTTCGGATATTGCAATAAAGCTTTGGACAATAATATGTGCATATAGTGAAGAAATCTTATAAAATGAAAAAGTTTTCTATACAAGCACTTTATTACGATCTTTAAGTTACGGTCTTAACAATTTCTTCATCCATTACCTAAGACGATAACTCACGCGTATTGGGCAGTTTTGTGACGTCGTTGTGCCAAATTTTGCGAAAAGATCATGGCCTGCATGCCTACAAGATCAAACTGACGCAAGAACTGAAGCCGCTTAACAACCAGAATCGTCGTATGTTCGTGAATTTCGCTGAGCAACAACTTGAATATGATCCCGATTTTCATCGAAAAATCATCTTCCGCTATGAGGCTCATTTCTGGCTGAATGGCTTCGTCTATAACGAAAATATGATTGGTCAGGCAGCAATCTACACATACTTCATGAGTCACCATTGCGTTCCGAAAAAATTATAGTTTGGCGCGGTTTATGGGCCGTCGGCGTCATTGAGCCGTACTTCTTTCATGATCATCAAAACCGGTACGTTACTGTGAATGGGAATCACTACCGCTCATTGATAACCGAACATTTTTGGCCCAAATTGGATGAATGATCTTGGACATATATATGGAACCACATATCGGCGCCACAAGCCACACAACGAATGTCACAATCGATTTATTGAAAACCGAGTTTGGTGAACTTGTCACGAAATGGCTCAGTCGTTAGACTAATTCCTGTGGGGCTACATCAAGCCTATGACCTATGGAAACAAGCCAACTACTATTGGTGAATTTCGTACAAATATTGAACTTGCAATTGAAAGCCGTCGAAAACTGGGTTCAGCGTCTGGACTTCTGCAAGCTTGTCCATGATGACCATGCAAATCGAGTTCCATATATTATTGCATCAAATGTACTTTTACAGGAATAAAGAATTTTATTGATATCCCAAACCGTCTTTGTAGCGCTCTTATTGACAAATCTGTTACAGTCGGACGGAAAGACAATGGGCAAAGAAGCTCGGTGTTTGGGTACCACATGAGTTGACTGTGGAAAAATTTAATGGATCGAATWAACTTTTCTGAAGCGAAATATAACAGGAGACGAAAAATGGATCAAATACGACAATAATGTRCGAAAAAGWTCATGGTCCCAGCGTAGTGAAGCTCAACAAATAGTTGCAAAGCCAGGATTGACGCCTTGAAAGGTTATGCTGAGTGGGTTTTGGTGGGATTTGAAACGAATAATCCACTATGAGCTGCTTCAACCTGGTCGAACGATTGATTCTACATTTTACTGTCTGTCAACAACTGATGAGATTGAAGCAAGCAATCAAAAACAAACAAAAAAAAAAAACAAAACTGCCAGAACTGATCAACAGAAAGGACTTTGACTTCCATCAGGACAACGTCATTGATGACTCGGGATAAATTGGGAGGGCTTGGCTGGGAAGTTTTGATGCATCCACCATAGAGCCCTTTTGCGCTATCGTACGTGTATTTCGGTCAATGCAGAAGTCCTTTAATGGAGTAAAGTTGGGTTCAAGAGAAGCCTGTGAAAATTACTTGTCGCAGTTTTTCGCGAAAACAGAAAAGTTTTACACTGGTGGAATAATGTCTCTAGCGGAAAAATGGCAAAAAGTGGTCGACCAAAATTTGATTCTTTAGAGATCATTACATATCATTACACATATAAAAAAAATAATTTGAAGTCTGATTAGAAATACGAAAATACTTTTTCGACTACCCTATATTATATTATAAAAATTTTATAGGGTCTTCAAAATTTTCTTCTTCTACAAATTTCGTGGCAAACTTATATTAAGTTGAGGGTACAAAAATAAAAAAAATGCAAAAGAATATTTGATACAAAGAAAAAAAAAAAAAACAAAATTAGGTGTATCCATTGACTCTGAAATCATTTCAATTTATATTTGCTTACTCACCTGGTAAAAACATCCGGATAGTGTGTGCGCGAGAAGGCCTTCTCCAACTCTTCCAATTGAAAACTGGTGAATGTGGTGCGATAGCGACGCTGCTTACGTTTCGGCGCATAATCGTCCAAATCGCCATCGCTATTCGTGTCAGAAATGGGACTGTTCGTGCCGCCGCTAGCGCCGGTCGTCACAATGCACGAGGCCGAACGATCAGGCATGGCATCCTGATGTGCTAATTTGGCTTCTTGCGGTAGGTCGTCCAGCTTGACGTCCTCGGATATGCCCATAATCCAAATGGGCGCAATGTTGATAATGTTAGTGKGCGTGGCAAGGAAATTCAAGAAATTGCTCACGCTAAGTTTGTTGGAGGGTTTTCAATTTTTTTTTTTTTTGAAAATATTATAATTTTTTTTTATTTTTTTGTGTTAAAGACTCGCGTTTAAGCTGCGTTCAAGTAAATCACTTGCTGTTTATTAGCTTTTTTCGCAGTGTTTCCTTTTCCGAATACCTGCAAATAGAAATATAAGCAAATACTTTAGTGCATTAGTGRCATACTTGTGTACGTAAATGTCTACACGGYTTTATGGTAGCAAAATTAAGCTTGAATTTTTCATGSACGTGCAAAAATGCCGGRCATGCGCTTGGATGATAGCGCAATGAGGTTATGCGCATGCGTAATGCGCAATAGAACTCATCACCATAAATAAGTTGGATTTCAACGGAAACGTGTGGACATAACATAGTTACAACTTAATTGAAAATCCAATCGCCTTATTGATGCCTAAGTGGACAAATGCGCTGGTACGCGCTCCGGACTTGTCCTATGGGTTGTAAGCGCGCGTGCGTAACGTAGCTGCCGCGCAGCGTCTAGTCGATTTGCTGACGCGCAGCGTTGCATGGCATTGGTCCAACAACTTAATTAGTTCACTAATTCATGACAAGTGAGGAGGCATCAACTAATTTGTAGCGAGGCACTTGGTGCGCGCAGTGCACTTTACAAACGTATTCGCGGCATCGGTCACGCTTGCCAATTGCATACGTAAGTGCGCAAATAAATACGSATAACACAAACAAACACACACATACATAAATAAATACATACAGCTGCAGACGCGCTACAATATAGCAAAGAACAAGTGCATGCAATCGTTACTGCGCATGCGCAGCTGCAGTTTAGCCCTTTTACATTTTATTTATATTTTATTGCTTCGCCTTTTGTACATTTACGCATATATTTACTGCCTTTACTTGCTGTGCTGTGCTGTGCAGTGCTGAGTGATCAATTGCTCGGCTGCTTTGCCTGTGCTGTTGTTGCATTTTTTGTCGCTCTTTCACTCGCCCACCAAATAAGGACATTTCTCCCATTGCTATTTTAAGGGAAAATTAAAGATGCGTGCGGAAAATACCAAAAGCGTTAAATGAAATTCCTGCTAAAATGGCTGGAAGCCGGAAAATATCAGTATTCGCAATTCACCACAGCGAAGTTGTTGTAGTCGACTGGCAGGCGTATATGCTGAGTGTAGGTGCATGCAGTCTGCGGTTGTTGGTAGCACAGATCATTGCCGATTTCGTAGCTGACCATAGCATATATTAAATTAACGCAATTACGATTGTGTCTAGGGAACTGCACAGTGATGCATTTGTAGCAAAGCAGTAAGTAAATATTGGTTTCTACTACATTCTATATATATCATTGCACCTCACACTAATCTCACTAGTTCAGATGTGCAGAATGTATAGCCTCTGCTGAAAACACTTAACTATTGAGTACTCTTAGGAGAAGGGAGGCAATTTCTGCTCGTGTGCTTCCATAGAAATAATCCCCGCAGTCAACTGCTTGAAGCGAATCCGCCACCTAGARACATCAAGAGCACATCTATCAAACATGTCGACGAACTTGAACATTACGACCAAATTGCGAATACCCAAAATTTCCGACCTGCACTGAACGCAATTCTCAGTGGAGTTATTAACACTTTCATTGAGTCACTCTCAGTGAATGGCGTAGGTGGGGTTCAAACACCTGCCATAGCGGAACAAGAGCTCGTGTTGCCACGTAAAATAAGTGAAAACCTTGCATAACTTAAAGCCATACTTATCCAGTATAGATCCTTATATATAAAATCTATGGTCTGCATGTAAGGAGGCCCCATATAATACCACTAACCTCGTTGCATGCCCAATAAAACCAATTACTAACTCCCTTCTCCTTATTATCCAACATTTGATKTTTTGCGTTCCTCCTAAACAGAGTCCGGATAATCGTTACAATAAGTACAACAACGGGTGCAGTGGG
>NW_017537042.1:12510-15936 GCF_001853355.1 Bactrocera latifrons | reverse complement strand
AAAAAAAAAAAAAAATACTGAAAATTGTAATTTTTTCGTGCCTCTGACTACCCCTAACCCCTTAAGGTGCCTAATATCATTGTCAAAAACTTCGCCAGGTTTGAGAAAGTGTGTCTACCGATATGTTTCAATCTCAGTCTGGCAAAAGCTGGACAGATGAGATGACAGTGTGTAGGTATTTCTTACTCGCCTTCTTCCATACAGCTTTGGTCATACATATGCAATCGAAAAGTTATGACATTTTCACATATTATTGGGCAATGTCCAGCCAGAACGTCTCATAGCGACGAGATTAACTTTGCTAAGAGCAAGTATATACATAATTAAAGAGGACTTCTTGTCTTCCCATATGGTTCAGTGTTTTTCAAGCTCACGGAAAGTCTACAGATCCAACGCTGGAGCACAAGGGGACAACGAAGTACCGATTCGTTGCCAATCTGGGAAAATCTGGATAAACCTATCCTTCYTAGCAGCGCAACTGCTTTGATTACTGCGATTCCGCAGTGCAACTCTGCTATGGAAGGAGGCTGCACTTCGTAGCAGTATATTTATTATATCAACGTAGTCATAGTCTGGTAGCGTAATCCCAACAGAAAACACCACCTGTCATTTACCTTAAAGTGTCACATTAGCGCTTTGAAGTGCCCGAGCTCTCTTTGCTATTTGTCGAATAACTCAAAAACTAATTATCGGATTTCAGATAATATTTTTAAGATATTRCACTTAACGAAAATGMKAAAAAAAAWTTTTTTTTTTTGAAAATTCTGACTACCCCTAACTACTTAACAAATTGGTATTAGGCTGAAAGCGTTTCGTCTATCTATAGGGTCTGGTCTGGCCTTTGGTGCGAGGAACCACCCTATGATCTAATCTATTATAAGTATTATTTAAATATTACAGAATAAGTAAGGATAAACCCTTTTTTTTACTGCCGTTTTCAGGAAGGCATATGTACCTATTCTCACGAATACAAGTTTTGCTAAAGGAAATTTTAGAGAAGGATATAACAATAGTTTTTAGACAACATTATACACAACATGAGACGGTTGAATAAACTACTTTTAAGCCTTTCGGTACTCCGAAAAATAGTTKCGAAAACTGATGTTCTGTTTTTTGGAGAGGTGTGGCCATAATAGGACTTTTAGAGTATCTTTTTAGAAAAAAGACTCATCGAGATTTTAACAACTGTGCATAACATAGAATTTGCTTAATATCAGGACTCGCATTTTGCTTACAGGTGAGCNTGCATAACATAGAATTTGCTTAATATCAGGACTCGCATTTTGCTTACAGGTGAGCATTTATTTATTAAATTTTGACTTGGTAAACATTAAAAAAGCGAAGGATATGGTGCTTAAAAATCTTCAGACGAGTGTTAGAAAATCGAAATGATGAAGCTGAATTTTTTCAAAAAGAGTACCGTAAACAGGTCTCATTGGACCTGCTTGATCGTGCGAATTCCGATCCCACATTTATGGAGAGCACTATAACTGACGAATAAGGCATGCAAACAAGACGACAATCATCGGAATGGAGGGACAAAACGAGCCGAAACCAAGAAAACCACTCCAAAGCCACTCAAAAATCAAGCGGCGACGTTTCCGTGAAAACATTCTTCGAAAACGGCCGGGATTGTGGAAAACAATTCATGGATTTTATCGAGCCACAATTTTGAAGGAATTTAAAGCCAAAAACGCAATGAGCACTATCGATCAAATACCGTTTTCATTAGATTTGGTTCCGTGTAGTTTTGTTCCCCAAACTAAAATTTCCGCCCCGTGAAACCCATTTTCGAAGAATCAATCGAAGAGATAAAATAAAATACCCTTAAGGAGCTGAAGGTCATCCTAAAAGGCGGTTATGAACAGTATTTCGAGGATTACAAAATTCGATGACATAAGTGTGTTACATCTGGTATTGATTACTTTCAAGGCGACAAAATAAACATTAATGAATAATTAAGTATTTTGTGTTTTATTTACAATTCGAGGGCACTTTTTTGTCACAAAAATAGGTTTACTGTTACATTTTAAAATGAAATCGCTGATTTTTTGGAGCTTTTTTGGTAATGGTAAGTGGTAGCAAGACTTCCATTGCTATACCAGCGTTCCAAATACTTGGTGTATCTTCATTGAGGGATTCATTAACTAACGTCTTCAATGACCAACCTAAAATAATGAAAAAATATTATCTATCCCTACCAAATAGTAACCTCACTTTCACCCGGTACCCTTCAGTCTCTGACGATTGGACAAAAGCGATGTATCTTATTTGGAAGATCTTTTGGAATTCGGTAGACAGAGTGAGGTCCCTAAAGACACTCTGAGAAGAATATTTAAATTGAAATGAGAACAATACTGAAAACGGTAACAANATCTTTTGGAATTCGGTAGACAGAGTGAGGTCCCTAAAGACACTCTGAGAAGAATATTTAAATTGAAATGAGAACAATACTGAAAACGGTAACAAATATTATTGCTGCACTGTAAAAATTTACGAATTCCAGAAACCACAACAGCGGATGGGCACACGCCCGTTGCTATTTTCRTCGAACAGCAAAGCGAGTCAGCAACAGACATTCAAATAGAGCGCTTGAAAGCAGACTGTGGGCGCGCGTGGAACGATTGTGGCATCTGTCRATGCTTTTGGTTAATGTTTATGCAATTCATGGCTTTTATGTCGGACTCACTGAGCAAACATATTTATTTAATTTATTTAGCTGCCTACTTTTTGGTGGCTTGTCTGTCTGTCTGTTCGYCTGCAATGACATAGTGTTGCAGCTGTAAAGGTAATTAACTTGTTGCGATAATTGCCCAGCATTTGCACTTTTGGCACAACAACTACCAAACAAATGTTGTTGCTGCGACCGTCGTCAACAGCGAAGCGAACCAGTGGCTAGTGGCGTGGCTAAAGGCGTGTTGTTGGCAGCGGCGCTGGACGCGTTCGTTAAACAAGAAAAATTTTAGAGAATGCTGCTGTTGTTGTTAGTGTTGTATATGTAATTGTAAGGACAACATTTGCTTAATGCAGGCGCAGTAAATTAAAGAAGTGGGTTCAATTTAAGTAGTCCTTCCGTGCCGAGCTTATGCAAGACACGTAAAAGTATGAAAAAAAATATACAAAAAAAAAAAAATAACGAAAAAAAAAATATAAAAAGTTGTTAAATTGCAATAAAATATATTTAAAAAAAAATATAAATGACAATCGCACTCATACGCTTCTTAGCCAACCAATTCAAGCTGCGCATGCGTCAGTTAATGTTTTATTGTTGTTGTTTCTGTACACTTGCCCACTTGCCTTGCAAATAAACAGCGAAAAAATGCGAAAATTTTGTTGCATAAATTTAATAAATTTATACAACAGCACAGCCCACTTAGTGCCACACTCAGCTCGGGGGCGCTCTCCACACAGCCTGCAGACTTCACT
>NW_017537042.1:0-12115 GCF_001853355.1 Bactrocera latifrons | reverse complement strand
ACGGCTGTGTAAACTGACGTTGAGCAATTCCAAATGTTCGGTCAGGACCGGAAAGGACCTCTCCAAGCCGAACGATGCCAAACAAGGTTTCAGACAAGACGACTTTCTGTCGTTCGAATTCATCAATCTACTCCTGGAGAAAATAATTCAAGCCCCTGGAAATAATTCATGTTGTTAGCTCGGCTATAATCGCGTAAGCGGTGTCTACGCCAATCAAGAAGAAGAAGTAATTCAAACTACAGTTGCAGTCATATGCCGGTGATATTGATATCATTGGCCTCAACAACCGCTGCGTTAGTTCTGCTTTCTACAACTGGATAAGGAAGCGAAGTAAATGGGTATGGTTGGGAACGAGGGCAAGACGAAATATCATCCTGTCATCAAACAAACAGTCGTCGTACTTGTGACTTGGCTACCACGTTACTGTTGGCAGTCGTAATGTCGAAGTCATGGATAATTTCGTCTATCCATAACCATAACACCAGCAACAACGTCAGCCTCGAAATCCAATGGAGAATAACTCGGTCCTACTTCGGACTTCTCTCGACGAACAAAGACCAAACTCTATAAGTCACTCATTATCTCCTTTCTGCTATATGCTGCTGCGGAATGAACGGTGACAACATCTGATCAGTAGGTGTTACGAGTTTTCGAGAGGAAGGTTCTGCCGAAGATTTATGGACCTTTGCGCATTGGCCGTAATCGATGCAACGATGCGCTGTACGAGATATACGACGACATTGACATAGTTCAGCGAAATAAGAGACAGCGCCTACCGGCAAGATTATGTCGTCCAAATGGATGAAAATAATGCAGCTCAGCGCTGGGAGCAGAAGAAGTGGAAGACCAGTGATGGTTGGAAAGCCTAGGTGGAGAATGGTCTGCCTTTACTTGGAATATACAATTTGTGMCAAAAAGCGAAARGGAAGAACGACAGACACGCCAATAAAAGAGATGAAGAATTCTGCATAAGTGGGATAGCTTAGGTTAGGAAAAGCTTCTCCGAAAAAGTGGAGGGCTGTCATGAGTCCTCTAGGTTCAGGTATATTTGCGCAAAGARGAACGTCTCCCCTGGTTAACTTAAGGATGCAAACGGGAAGTGGGCCTTAAGCAGTGAAGATACACTTCGGATKCTCCTTGATGCTCACTTCCCGAGCATTACGTCCTCCTAGGGAAATATCTTTCGGAGTGCTGCTAGATGATTGCGCTGCCATTATCGACCTTCTGGATAAATGGCACTTGACCAGCTACAGGGGGCTGTGAAGGTATTATGCAACTGCATAAGACTAGGTTACATCCCGTAGGCCTAGAAACGAGTCCGAGTAAGTAAGTGAACGGTCTTGGGGTTGAATCAAACCTTAAATACCTAATTTTCAGTCTTCTGCGTTATAGAATGATTGAAAAGGAATGAGGCAACGGACGTGCTCGATGAAATGTTTGTAGGGGAACCTTAAATGGCGGAGTTCATATCTCCTCTTCTTTGAATCCTGATCGTTAACGACATGCTCTAAAATCTTGAGGACGGTGTCTGCGGGTGATTGCCTATGCAAACGATGTAGCACTTATGGTTAAAGGAAGGTTATTGAGTACCGTGATCGAGATGACGCTGGGGCCACACAGACCACACTTACAAAGAAATTCGAAAGCGGACGGCGTAGACATCGAGCCCGTAGACATCGTCGGAAGGTGTATGACCATCATACGCAGAGAATCTGTGTTCCTTAAAGAATATGTGTCTGAACAYTAGAAACCCCTCAAGTGTGACAAAACATGAGATGGAAACACCTCAACACTTCCTTCTTGCCTGTACCGCGTTTGGGAGGTCATACATAGACATCGGAGACTCTATACAATATTTATATAATATAAATGATCAGTGTGACGAGTCGGGTTGATTTAGTAATGATCGCCAGTCTGTTTATACGCGAAGTAGTCCCTCATTTTTTGAGATATCGATGAAAAATTTTGTAGAAATTTTTTTTTTTTGAAGGTGCTCATTTATCGGTACCGCCGAATCGGATCACTATAATATGTAGCTGCCATACAAGCTGAACGATTGGAACTAAATGTTTGAACTTTTTTGTTTGTGAAGGGTCTTCTAGCTTATATATCATCATTAATTTAATGGCAATAAACATATATATACGCGTAAAAATTTATGACTATATTAGTAACATTTTGCAAATTATTTATTTATTAACTTCAATACTAAAAAAACTAATTGATTTCGAAGTGAACAGAATGTTTAATTAATATTTTGGAATAAGTAAGTATTTTTTGCACACTTAGTGCTTACAACCTCATTTCGATAGCAACGAAGAAAAAAAGACATGCGAATAATGCATTTTGGACACATTCCGCACAGATCAATCAATTTGACAATTTGACAGTTTGACAGCTTTCATTAGCGCTGCATTAGATCAGCCGAAACAATTGAGTTTTTTGTTTTGTTTTTTTTTTTTTAACGAACGTATTTAATTCATTTTGCTTTTAAAGTTGGACACGAAGTATTAAAAGCGCATAAAAACCGTAAGAAAATAAATTAATACAACAATTTAATTAATTTTACTTCAAACCACCACACGCTGCACACACCGCGACCGTTGTGTATGCAGCAACAACCAGCAAAAGATGCATATCGAGCTCGTGCATTTTAAATTATGTATTTTTGCCGATTTTGGTAGCTCCTGCCCGGCCAAAAATGGACAGAAGTATGCAGCCACCCTCCATTTGGCCATAAAATTATCGGAGCAACATAATTTAAGAAGTCAAATGCCACAGCAGAAATTGGCAGGACGAACGCGTAGTTGCGAAGCGTAAAAAAAAAAAACAGCAAAAACACTACAAGAATACACGATCAAGATGCATACATAGTCACACACATACGTACATACAGACGAGCATACAGACTGTAATATGGGCTGTGGCCCGGCACGGACAGAAGCCATCAACACGATTACATATCGCGGCAATCAGCGTGTAATTCATTAAATCAGAACACGTTAATGCTAGTATGCCTGTCAATAACAACAGCGAGTGTATCAGCTGCAGAGCCACTTGCCAAGGCGAGGCAAAAACAAAGAATATAACAACAAGAGCAGTGGTGGTAGTAGTGAAGCAATTGAAGAGCATAGACGCTGGAGTGGCATACCGCAGTGGCACTTGTGGTCTCAGCAGTAGAAGCTTTATGAAAGTGCAACAACAAAAACAATTACAATAATTTCTATGTACGGGTATGGTTAGCTGCCAACTGTCAAAGCAGCGAAAGAGGCAATATATCTTGTTCAGCTTGTGGTATTTACATATGTGCATACATACATACATACACACATATATATTATGTGTATATATATATATATATATTGCGATCGGCATTGTGGCTTGTGCTCGACGGTATGGTGGCGGCGGCTATGGTAGGGTTTGTTATGGCTTGGTAACTGACCGATGGCAAAGCGGCGGCGGCTCTGGTGACGACAGGCACAGGCATGATCGAATGGATAGTGCGAAGATAATGTGTGCCAGTGTTGCCACGGCCAGAGAATTTTGTTGAGGTTGCATTCAAAGAAATGTATACTTTAATCTATTTTTTGGGTAGTCAAAAAAGTATTTTCGTATTTCTAGTCAACTTCAACTTATTCTTATATATTTTTAATGAACCAAATATGTACCATTTTGCTCGACCATTTTTTGCCATTTTGTCGCTAGRGACATTTTTCCATTAGTGTAAAGCTTTTCTGGTTTTTTGGTGAAAAACTGCAACAAGTGATATTCAAAAGCTTCTCTTGAAGCCRATTTAACTACATTAAGGKACTACTKYACTGRCSGAAACAAATGGTAGTCCGATKATGYAGTCAGAGCTATTTCGAAAATTATTGAGTTTGAAAAGTAAATATTTTAGTTTAGTTCAGACAGAAAGCGGGAGAATATGCGTCGCTAAAATATAAAGATAAGGAAAGATAAAAGATAAAAGGGAGAAAGAGCCAGAAAACCATAGATAGATGTCCTTCTATATCACTTATGGTCACAAAGGCTTAGCATTCTGAACAATTCTAGGGTTCTGTTGGGCGTGACTGAGGTGATGTGGTCCCTGTCCACGTAGATGGAACCTAGGGCCTTGGGAGAGGTTGATCACATCTTTAAACCTTGCAAGGTTGTAGTAGCCTTCCAGTAGGGGCTTTGCATGGCGCCATTCTGCTGCCTGCTGCTTTAACGTAGAGAGGAAGGGAGGAAGATAAAGAAAAGAAACAGATAATAAACATAAGTATTATTTCCACCTATTTTGTCTATCGAAGGCTGTGGATGGAGTTTCCCTCCATCAATAAACCCAAAAAACTCTGACTTAGTTTATCAGCAAGGGGTTAATAAAGGTCTACGGAATCGAGTCAATGGCTGCTGATTCTGCACCACACCGCTGGGTTAGAAGTCACTTGATTTTTAGAAAGAGAGCACAATGGAACGAGGATAAAATTACCAAATAAATTTGTAGCGGCATTCAGCAGGATTGAATGCTATATCTGCTCTTATCCACATTAGTGGTGAATAATCTGTTAAACCTTGTGGTAAGAAAGAGAATGTGGATGAAAGAGTAAGAAATACCTCTTCGCGGAAAACTGTACGGCCAAATCGGCGGGTAGACAACTGGTTGCAGGCGAATTTACATATAGAACCGTCGGGCATAGCTCGGTGGGTATTGCCGGTTTGACTAATACCGATTACATGAACCCACTTTTCATTTTGGAAAAAAGGTTCAGAGTAAAAACAAAAACAGATGGTTGACGTAATAGAATATTGAACAAATTAACAATTTATGCGCTCGAAATGGAGAGCGGAGTTGGTGTAGGGATACACTGTCCAAATTTAGACACAATACAGCCTTTTAAACTGCCGCACTACTTTCAAGAAGAGATATTTACTATTTAGAAAGCCGTTGAGCTCGTCTCTAATGCATGAGACAACAACTTCAGAGTTTACAGTTTAAGGTCTCATTCTTCGCATACCGCCCAGAAATGTCATGTAAAGCAGAACAAAGGTCGTAGAGTGTCGTCAAAAGAAGACGATTGAACTTCTACTTGCTGCCATATCACAAAGGCATCGAGATTAATAAGATAATAGACGAACGACTAACGCCCGAAAACATGATCAACATTAGAAAACACTATTCTAGGATCTGGACAAAAACATGGAACGATCTCACTGAGTTGAACACCGCAAAAAGTCTTGCGTAAAAGAGAAGAGTTATTGTTCAGGAAATATTTTATGATTTGTGACACTCTTTTGAATTCAAGAAGAACAATGGTTTTCGAATTTTGTCCTCATTTTTCGGTACTCATCGGCCCGGACAGTGAGTCGTATCAAAGTGTCATATTATTTTTATTCGGTATTTTTTGGCCTTGCATCATAGAAAGACTATAGCAGCTGTAGCTTAGAGTATGCACGAAGATTGTAGAGTCGATTCGGCGCTGGTCTTAAATTGAAATCTTACAAAATAGAGCTTCTGCAAGAACTGAAGCCGCTCGAAGGTCCACAGCGACATCTCTTCGCTTTATGGGCTCTTGAGGAGTTCCAAAAAGATCCGACGTTTTCGAGCCAAAGCTCAGGAATTCGACCAATTTCTGGCTCAACGGGTATGTAAACAAGCAACATTGCTTTGGGATAAAGGGAAACCTGAAGTTTCAATAGCTGCCATTTCATCTAGAAAAAATAAGGGTTGGATTCATCTCTCACAATAGCACTAGTTTTGCAGTATTAATAAACGGATTGGGCCTCACTAAAATTATATACTTTAAAAATCTTTCTGATTAAATTAAAGCACATAAAATATATGGGCAAACGCTTTTACTATTTATTTTGATTTCCGGCACCGATTTTGAGCACGTTTTGCTAAAATCCGGAAATGAATTACAAAATCATCATTCCAGTATATTAAACTCAAGTCCGCATATATGCACACGGAAACACACGTAGCAACATTATTTTTTATTATCACTTATTCATATTTATACATTTTAGTATCCCCTCTAACTAAAAGCGATAAATAGCAACTTCACACGACCAAAAGAGCCAACGAAACTTGAACCTTTTCCTGGCTGACGCTGAGAAACTAAACCCCCTTAGCATGGGATGGCATAGTGATGATCTCGCGGATTACATTTCCATTAAGATTGCAACAAGATGCGAACAACATAACCTTCAAGCATGCGCAGCCGAAAAGGAAGAGTCATGCGCACAAATGTGCAAGATGACCCGCTCGTTAAAGGGGAAATGAATTTTACCAGCGCGAGCTGACGGTCAAGGAAGACCCACAACAATAGCAACAACTGCGGCAGAAACAACTGATATGCGCACAGTAGCTGGAACAAGATGCTACAAGCGAACATAAACATAACAACATCCTGCAGAGTCAGCAGCAACCTCATCGCCAACAACAACAGCAGTAACAGCTGTATGTAACATTAACAACCCGGCAATGGCATTAATGGCAAGTGTACGACAGTAGCGCCGGAATTGAGGTAAATATTGCAAATAAAATTAACAGGAAACAGCTAATAAGTTCAGGAACTTTGCGAAATTTTATTTCTAAAATTGAAAATGAGTTTACGCTCTTAATTGCATCGTGTTAGCGGTGCACGGTCGGCATAGAGAAGAGCAGAGGAGAGAAACTCATATTAAAATGTTGTTGTTTATATGTGAGGATCATGCGATAAGTCAGTGGGTTGGCCACAAAGCATGCAAACAACAGCGACCTTGAGTGGTCACGAATATAGTTCCATGAAGCTTTGGCACTTATTTTAAAGTCGAAATCCATTTAAGAGTAAAAATTTTAGCGAAATTTGCAAATATGATAAAAGTTGGCGGCTTAAATTATGAGAAGTTATATTATATAATATTTTAGAAGGAGCAAGGAAATTGAAAAAATTTTAATGTAACTTTTAAATACAAAATATTTAGACAGAGTTGCCATATTTCTGAAATCCGTTTGAAATAAATAAAAAAATGTTAACTATATAAAATTTGTTTGCGGTTGGTAGGAATAAATATATTTTACAGTGTTGCCACATTGCTGAAAAAAATGCCATAAAATTTAATAAAAAACAAATTAGAAAAAAAATTATTATATATAACTTTAGTAGGTAGTTTTTGTGAAAAAAATATATTTTAAGAGTTTAGAGTTGCCACATTTTCGTAATCGTCGTGAAATAAATAAACAAAAAATTTATCTATATACATACATACTATATAGATTTGCAGTTGCTAGGAATAAATATATTCCAGAGATTTACCGCATTTTTAAATAAAGGTGCGAAAAAAAAAACTTAACTTTAGTATGTTGCGAATTGGATTTTACATTGAAATAAGTTTAAAAAAAAATTTAAGAGCTTTGCCACATTATTGTAAAAATTTACCTACCAAAAATAGAAATATTTTGGTATACAAAAAAGTTGGATAAAAATATGTTTACAAGGTTGCCACATTTTATGAAAAACTACAAACTATTTAAGCTTAGTATATTTAAAAGCAAATTGGAATTACATGAAATAGAAAAAATACAAAATTTATGAAATAGAGTTGCCACATGTTATTAAAATATTAAAAATAAAATATGAAAAAAGAAGAAAATACTAAATTTATGAAATAGAGTTGCCACATTTTATGAAAAGTGCTATAATAATTAAGACGTCAATGTCGAATATTCGAAAACAATTGTATTTTTAAATTTCAAAATTATTGGCCCGATCTCCAAACTTTATAACTACTGTTATATAAGCAACTCTATTGAAATAAGAGAAAAATGCGGATGATATTCCTACAYTTACTTGTTCAGGACCTTYCTGTGCYGATTTATAATTAAMRGGTGATCCAAGTATCGGRACYTTACTCGAAGRTAGYGGAGAGTCGATTCGGCASCATTCGCCGAAACTCGGACTGACATATGGGACAACTTGGCGCATTTTACGTCGAGATCTTAAATTGAAAGCTTACAAAATACGTGATCGTGAAAGAAAGTTTTGAAAAGATTTAACGTTTTCGAAGCCTTTCTTCCGTGATATGGACAAAGCGCAAACTGAAGAGATTCAAGTGCTGCCATTTCATCCCGAAAAAAATTACGGTTTGGTGTAGTTTGTGAGACGATGCAATCGGCGGCCGGTCGATTGGCCACCAAGATCGTGTGATATCACACCCTTAGACTTTTTTTGCGTGGATATGCCTTGRAGCAAAACATCATGTGAGTCATTCGCCAGATAACAGACGAAATGCTCGAACGAGTTAGTGTAAATTGGACTCARCGGATGAACTATTTGAGATGTAGCCGSGGCCAACATTTGATTRWAATAAACTCCAAAAAATAAATGCGAATGATAATAAACGTTCCCCATTAAATTTGTTTTTTATTTAAAAAAGTATGGAATCTCGAAAAGGATCACCCTTTAACAATGATGCTTTCAATAAGCTGAAATTCGAAATTCGTAGAAAAATATACTGATTTTGAAGACAAACTACCAACTAGCGTAAAATAACTTTTTATCAACCAACACGATTTTATCAAAAAAAAATAATAATAATATTAATAAAAAATATCCATATAACAACTTTGCGTATATAAGTATAACAGTTCCAGTGAGACACAATAAGTATTTCTCTCACGTGCACATTAAAGAGTTTAGAATCAACTGCAGTTGATTTAATTAAAAGCCATTATAAAATATTTGATGTTGAAAAGGTGATGGAAACTACAGTTAACGCCCATTTTAATTAAAATTCTCAATGGTCGCGTGACATGAATGGCCAACGTTGATGAAAAACAAAAACACCAGAACAAAGTATTTATTATATTAAGTAAAAAGTATAACAAACATTGTGGCTGCAAATGGCTAACTCGCACGAAATCAAGTTCAAGTAATAGATAAACATATGGACCAAGCGGTCATGAGGTGGACAGGCCGAGTAAATAACAAACAGAGCAAACAACAGACAGATTAAATGGTGTATGAAATGAGTTGAGCGCGAATAAGTCGACGAGTTGAGCAGCAATATGGAATCAAAGCAATATTTATACATATGTATCTATAAATACAGATGTATTCATATATGGCACATATGTATTTCCGAGCTTTAAGTCGAACACGTCCATAACTCCACGCTATTGAGGTTAGTTCATAAATCTATGATTTGTCCGCAGCTTCCATGTGCAATAGTTCCACGCATTGGACGCTAGCAAATAATATATGTAGGCTGGTTTGCACAAAAAGTATGTGTGTTTGTATATTGATCAGCTCGATCCTTATAAGCGCTCTACCGAGTATTGTACAATGTAACATCGTGCTTTTTATGGGCTTTCTAAGTCAAGTATGGTTAAGCGAATTGACGCAGACATATTAAGCACACATGTCATATATACATATGTAAGTAGAAGAAGGACTTAACATACATACATTTATATGTTCTTTCGAACCGCAACGCATATTTGTCGGATTGAAAATCACGCTTCTTATACAAGCCACGAGGACATCTTTAATCAAAGAAGCGGTGCTTTAGTGATGTTGACTACTTGATAATTAAACTACTGGTATTCCAAAAGCTCTGACCTTTGTTGAAATTTATAAAAATGGATCAGGTGGATAGAGGATTAAAATTTACGAGTCGGATTAGTCGAAATTAAGTCATTATATAATATTAGAATATAATAGTGGGAACTCATGATGACCTGACCTGGTCAAATCTACTAAAGCAATAATGGTGTGCAATCGATTAGCAGGTAACTTCTGGGCACATGAAGGCTTAAGTGGTGTAATAACATTACCATTACCGAATGGGTAAACTTCAACAAAAAATTCAAGGTCCCTTAGCAGCAAGGCTGAACGGAATGATTCCACTCTCGAGCAGCTGCTTAGAGATAATACAATGGTGGTACACCGACGGCTCGAAAACGTCGAAGGGAATTGGTGCAGTAGTCGTAGGACCACTTACTTACTTACTCTCCGTACCTATGGAGAGTGTTCCGAGCATATTTTAATCCAAGGTCTTTGCCATAAATTGATGCGTAGAGATAAATCTCCAACGCAACTACCGCAACAAATGTATAACCATACTTAGGGCCACTTAAAGCAATATCTACCTACGAAATCAAATCAATACTGGTGCAGAAGTGTAGAAAACGGCAGTCTCTCGAAACATAACCAAATGCACCTTTTCTGGGTGCCCGGCCACAAATGTATAGCCGGCAATGAACTCGCTGATGGGCTCGCCCGCTCGGCAGCATCCATCAACATTTGTAGGATCTGAACATTTTATTGTAGTTGATCCCCATACCGCAAGGAAGAAGCAGTAGGCAGGAAGAGGTATTGGCAACAACTCTAAGGCATACGCAAACTCATGCTACTTGTCGGATGGCCACTGTAAGCTTTTGAAGCATTTACACCACATGGGTCTAAAACTCCAGAACATTTGCTAATTGGCTGCATGCCAGTCTGCAGATGCAGGCTAAATGCCCTTGGCTCCATGTTTCCAAATAAGAATCACATTGCCTCATTAGCACCTAGCAGTATATTGGAACTTATCAATATGCTGAAGCTAGGTAGGACATTGCGATTTAGGAGAGAACATAATAAATCTTAGGTCGCAGTGCAATCCTGTAGCTGTATCTCAATCTGTATCTTATTCTTAAAATTAAGCTACCTGGGTGCTAAACTGCAAAAGTCATGAAGCCAAAGAGTAGATCGGAAGAACACAAAATTCTTATTTTGGCACTCGATAGAAGAGACTGTAGGAACATGATCGGAAAAATAAGTGGTCACTGTCTGGTGACGACACAAGCCCACAAAATGGGGCTGAGAGATTGAGAAGACTGCAGAAAATGTCTAGAGCAAGACACTAGTTAAACAATTGGATTACTTTTTGTGTACTTGTCCTTCATTAGCAAGAATAGCTGTAAGCATCTGGCGTCCCCACCGTATGATACACTGGAGGACGCATTGATAGTGAGGCCACAGAGTCTGTGAAAATTCACGTCAAACTCAGGTGTCCTAAAGGATCACTACTCCTAATGGATCTAGTAGCTGAACTTCCTCTGGTATCGCAAAGGACCACAACTGGTCTATCTGTTGTTTATTGGATTAACATAACTAAAATATGAAAAAAAATCATTTTTAAAACTGGTAAATTAAACTCAAAGGTATTCTCGTAAAAATTTTGATGACAATTTGAGATGACCCAAGATCGAACATAATCCATACTTTCGTAGTCAACACTTCAGCGTCTTCTAACGCAAATATTTGTTTTTCTAACTCACTGCAGTGCATAATTTCACCTGAAACGCATGACTTCTCATCCCGCACGGAGCGGCCGCATGACGTAAGCGCCGCATGTGATTGCGAAACCACTGAAGCTCATAAGCGCCAAGTGGCTAACACAATGGGCTAACAGGTGAGCGTARAGCTACAAACGGCTAACTCAGACAYGCAAKTCATCTATGCAGACAATCAATCAGCGAAGAAGGTCGATTGGTCGGTCAACCGGGTCTCGTGTACACTGAGAGACGCGCTTGAATGGTCTACCGTGGTGGCGGTGAGTGGCGATTTGCAAATTATAAATTGCGATAATAAAGTGTAAAATAATTACATGTTTAGTGTTTATTCAATTACGACATTTTATGCCGAGGCATAGAAGATATTATGTTTGAAACGCAGGCAAATTGACCGGTTGAATGTCAAATGTGTGTGCGTTGCCAAGTTTAAATGAGGTGTAAAGGAGTAGTAGTAGTGTGATCACGTTATGGCGAGACAAGGCCACCTTTTTCTAAGCCGAGTTAGAACTAAATGTACGTATTTATAGATAAACATATATGCTTCTGTTCATAGTAGTTATATGTAGTTAGGGAAACTTTTTCTAAACTCACATATTAAAATAAAATACTCAAATTAGTTCTGACCACCAGCCGCTTTGTGGCCACTACTGACCACAAGTATCACATACACATAATTATATAGGTACTCTCGTATGAGCCCAAAGAATCGCCACAGTTGCCGCATAAAGTATGTAACACTGTGCAGACTCCCATTTGCATGCATGATTCTTGTTCATTGAATTTTAATTATTGTAAACTCAACCTTATTAAAAA
>NW_017537041.1:223845-233797 GCF_001853355.1 Bactrocera latifrons | reverse complement strand
GGTGTGAAAGATGTGGTGTAGATAATGATGCGTTGAGTTGTTGTGTGTAGTGTGGGAGGAAGAGATGATGCGTTGAGTATGGTGTGTGTAGTGTGGGATGAAAGAATGATGTGTGGAGTATGGTGTGTATGTGTGGGGTGTAGCTTAGTTGTAATTAGAGGGGGGCGCAGAAGCTCATTTAACCACCATTTTATGCATGTCATTAAAGAATAGAGGGGGGAAAATATTAATGACATAGTGGCAATAGTATAGTGCATGTAGGTATGGTCTAATATTAAATCCATTATTTATTTGTTTGTAGCATTGCTTACAGCTTAAATATAACCACAAACAAAAAAAGGCACTGAAATGATTGATAGCAAAGTTTTTCAATTTCGAATCTCCGCCGTACGTATTCTTGAATAGATAAGCCTTTCGTTTAAGTATTTGGTATACTATCTAGCCCTTGGAATCGTCCTCTGTTGTGTTATGGTTTTATTCGTTTATGCAGTAGAAAACAGTTATGGTTAGGCAATCTAAGTTACCAGATATTGGATAGTCGAAAAAAATCGTTTCGTATTGTGTCAATGATGTCGTTGCAATCGTGTATGTATCTCCAGTGCTACCAATCACATTGTGTCAAACATAGAGCATATGGTACGAAACATGTAACTGTGTTATATAAATAGTGTTTTCTATAGCATTACAACTACAAAAAGGTGCCCGGAAATTGTAAATTGAATGCAAAATACATAATTATTCATCAAAATTTATTTTGCCGTCTTTAAAGTAATCCCCACCAGATATAATACAATTATGCCAACGAGTTTTCCGGTCTTCGAAACACTTTTCAAAAGTACTTTTTGAGATAGCTTGCAGCTCTTTCATTGAATTTTGTTTTATCTCTTCGATCGACTGAAAAAGGGTTCCACGGAGTTGCAATTTCAGTTTGTGCAACAAGAAAAAAACACACGGAGCCAAACTGGTGAATACGGTGCTTGATCGATGGTATTCATTGCGTTTTTGGCTTTAAATTTGGCCACAATCGTGGCTCAATACGACGGTGCATTTTCATCGTGAAAAATCCATGAATTGTTTCTCCTTATTGCCCATCTGTCGACAAAACAATGACCATCACCTTGATTTTTGAGCGGCTTTGACGTGTTTTTTTTGGTTTCGGTTCGTTTTTTCACTCCAGTCTGATGATGTCTCAGTCCGCATGATCAAACATGTCTAAAGAAACCTGTTACGGTACTCGTTTTAAAAATAATATTCAGTTTTAACGGGACGAGTCGAGCAAGAATGCGTCTTATTCTAAAATATCCATCAAAAACTTTCGGACTCGCGAGATTTGTCGAGTTCACTTGCCATCTTTCTTACACTTGTCTGATGATTTTCAAGCAGCATATCCTTCACTTTACTAATATTTTCAGGAGTTGAAGATGTCCTTCGTGCAGAGCGAGGAATATCTCCAAGATCTCTCGACTGTCTTTGAAGGTGTTGTATCATTCTGCATTCTGCACAGAATATTTGGTTATAGTACAAAATTTGAGAAAAAATCCTCTTTTCAACCAATGTAAAAATTGCAACTCACTATTGAGGTGTACCGACTTAAGCAGCTGCTGTAAGTAATTGGTTAACATTCGCGGTTATATTTGAATCAGAGGATCTCAACATCCCGTATACATCGACTTAACCAGTTTTGTTAATATTTGGATACGATGCTGCTTAATGCTAGACTGGTTCCAAAACAGCTGAAATGATTGAATGCAATCGACGCTGGAAGCCTGATATGGAGAATAGGAGAAATTCGAAGCTCTTTCAAAGCCAAATATTCGTGAAAGATATGATGTACAAATTCAGTTGATATCTTTAGAGCGCCTGCTATCTCGAACAACTTAATTTTATGGTTTTCTCAAATTATTTTGTGTACTTTTTGATCTTTTCGGCGGTAACTACTTCTATTGGTCGTCACATCTTGCATCGCCTTTGGCGCTCATTTCTCCACTTCTAAGTTTATTATATCAATCCTTGATGTTTGATTTTTCTGGAACAGTGTACGTAAACGATGTGACCAAAGATGCTTGGAAAGCACCTATGAGTGCTGTTTCCGCCACGATGTCAAAATCGTTCTTGGTGATTTTAACGCCAGGGTGGACAAGGAAGGTATCTATGGCATGACGGTCGGTAATTCAGCCTCCATGATGAAATATCCCCAAATGCGTTGAGGCTGATCGTCGGGAAATACGAAATATGCTTAAATTCTAGCATAGGAAAGTTCATTAAGCAATCTGGCTGGCTCCGGATCGAAAAGCCACGAACTAGGTAGATCGTGTTTTGATAGACGGAAGATATGTCTCCAGTGCATGCATCAGCATCATCTTTGTAGAATATGGTCGGTCGAAAGCATACCCGAAGATTGAAGCCCATCGTAAACGAACTGATTGGACCTTGTCGATTTCAAAGCGGCTTTTGACAGCGCAAAAAGGAGCTGCGTTTATGCATTCGGCTGTGTAAATTGACGTTGAGTAATACTAAAAGCTGCGTCAGGATCGGAAAGGACCTCTGCGAGCCGTTCAATACTAGGCGAGATTTCAGACAAGGCATACATTTTTCACCATGATAAAGCGTCGTCATATTCTAGCATGAATGCAACTGAGTTTTGGAAACGAAAGTCACCGCTTAGCGCTTTCGAAATTGAAAAATCTGCTATGGAGAAGGCACCATGAGTCCAGGCATTAAAAGTCATTCGTTTCTAAAGCACGTGCCCATCCCAGTCGATGCGTATAACGTGCAGGGAAAATTGGTTTGAGCGTCGGCACTTGCATTCATTGCATTCTTTGCTATCATTCTTATTTTATTGTGGCAGCCTATTTGACTTTTACCCATGCATTTTCGATTCGTCGACCTGAAACGTTTGGCGAGTTGGGGATAAGTTGAGTTTAATTATAAAGACAGCTGAAGAATTCCAGAGGCATGTTTGAAAAAAAAGCTGCTGAATTCGATATAAAACTTACTTTCTTGGGCTTATGGTTAGTTTTCATATGAAATTATCATAAAATCTATTAAAATATTTACAGTAAAAGTATAGGTCCGTTAGTAACATTAACATTCTATAGAGTCAATATTTAAAATAAATACCCTTTTACTTTTTTTTCTTATTGGACCGATTCAATTTCTCCTTTATATTCGTGGAACTTCCCTTTGATAATACAATTCCTACGACTAATTTTCCATATAACAAGTATTTCCTTTGTATGCAAAGTCAAATAGTAGCAAATTGCAAATGAATTTACATAGAATTGAAGCACAAATTTGTTGCCATTTATTATGCATTGCCTTGCTGCCTACACAATTGCCGTGACCGTAGCCCGCGCCCTTGCCCGAAGCGCAACAACAACACCAACACTTGCATTCGCATGGACATATCGAGTGTAGGTGTTAATTTATTGAACTCACCTACACAGAGATGCTAATGGATGGGTACTTAAGCTACATATAGTACTTGGTCCAACACCGGGACACGCTTGCACGGGCATAGATAGCGCTCTCAATTGTTTTGCCACGGCACACAGCACAGCTGTTTGCTAAGCTCACTTGTCGAACATATGAGTGTCCATTAAAACAAATTAGTGACGGCGACAGAAGAAATGCACCATATTGCATACACCTACTTTTTGCATACTCTCTCTTTGCTATTTCTAGTAAATTAATTGCTTAGTGCAAAGTGACTGCGTGACAAAATGTGTTGAAAGACTTTGTGCTTTTTGTAATGTGCATGCACATTAGGGTGGTTGTGACCATGTTAAATACTCACTTTTTTGTGATGTCATAACAGAAATCGATTTTAAATTCTATTGGTAACTGCCAAGACAATTTCATTGGCGTCAAAGTACATTCTAGGGTGGTGGGTTACACCAATACACTACTTATACATAGATAAGTCCATTTACGACAAATCAAAAAAAAAAAAAAAAAAAAAGTTTACTTCTTTTGCAATAGCTATAATACCCTTAACAAGTAAACAAAATTACTACAATAATTCGATTTCAAGCGGTCAATATGAGTGTCAGCCATACTACTGTGGTGACAGAATGTCAATTTCTTTTTATGTGAATACCTGTCTATGAAGACTCAACTCCACGGTGCTTTCTATTGCTAGAAGCACATAGATCAATACAATGCGTTGATCAGCGAACCAAAGCATAAATGCATTTTGCACTTAATTTTTTTTTTGTTCCAATTGGTTCGGGTAGATAGGGCTACTGTAGTCACCTTGGTCGGGTTCGAATCAAAACCTCTGCCGTACTTTGGGTCCGGCACCCGGCCGCAGTGCGACTCCACATTAGACAAAATGCCCTTCCTGCATTTAGATTTAAACCACAGCCACCACGAATCTCCACAAAGGGCCAAACCCTATAAGCAGATTGGAGTTACCTCCAAGGGCTTACTGCTCCCCGTGGTATCAGGTTTAAGTCTTTGGTCTGACTTTGTAGCTTTTACTACTACCAGTTGAGTCCCCAAAAACTCAATGACTGATTGCATTTGTCGCTGTGACAAATGCCTTATATTTTGTGATATAAATATAAAGCTAAAAATTTGACTTTCAGCTCAATATTATAACACTTATCTGACTTAGACCATGTTGACATCAAAACATGGTCTCTAAAGCCTGACAAGACTTTTTAATTTAAATTTCACGCGAAACCCCTCTCGTCGAAATTTGGTTTTTGGTTGTTACAAACTATTCCAAGAGTGTCGCGAAAGATGTCCAGGACGGTCATCAACATAAATTGATGATCAACATGTCAATAAAAAAAATATACTATTGCCTGATAATTGACCAGAAGGATCATTGAAAACCATTTAAAAAGAACATTTGGGCATAAGAAAAGTGAAAGCGCGATTTGTTCTAAAATCACAAAATTTTTTCGAAAAACAGCGTCGCGTTACGTTTGTGAAACAAAGCCTTGCGACTACCAGGATGTGATGAAACGTATTATTACTAGTGCTGAGTCTTAGATCTATGCTTACGGCTCGGAGACAGACGTTAATTGGCGACGATATTCGGCCGATTTACCGTGGCAATGGTGAGCCTAAGCCCAAAAAACCACACGTCAAAGCAGGTCAAAAATCAATGGTATGTTTACAGTTTTCGAGGTGTAGTGCACTCCGAATTCCTTCCGACTGGCCGTACTGTCAACAATGTATATTATTTGAGTGTTATGCAGCGTTTGTGTGAAGCTATTCGTAAAACGAGACCGGATTTGTAGACCGAGGGAACTAAGGGACTAGTTCAGGACGAAACTGACATGGCTAAATTGACTCAACTCGCCACGCTGATTATTTATATGTACAGGGTTTGTTCGGAAAGTAATAGGACTGATTTTCTTCCGCTGCGACAGTATTTCGTAGCGTGTGCGCACCAACTAAATTCGGTAGAGGGCTTTCCTAACTAGCGAACGAGCGGCTGGTCAGTTGTCTGCGAGCACCTCGAGAGTCAGGACAAACATTTTCGAGCGACGTGTTTCTATGAGTGATGCAAGCCGAAAATACAGCGTTGGTTAGAGCAGAGGTACGCGATTAAATTCTGTGTGGAACTCGGTAAATCTGCGACAGAGACGTTTGATATGATCAAGTAGGCTTACCCAGATGATGCTTCGGTGGCATCAGCTCTTTTGGAGGGCCGGGAAGAGGTCGCTGATGAAGACCGTGCTGGGAAACCTGCGATATCAACAAACACCGACAATGTGACTTATGTGCGCAAGATTTTGAACTCAGACCGCCGACTAAGTATTCGTTTAATTGCCCCGATGTTAAATTTATTAAAAAGGATCAATCGGGTCCGATTGGAAGTTGCATCACGACAACGCCCCGGCTCACACCGGCTTTCTTGCCTACAGCTACCTAACCAGACCGGCATCCCAACGCTTTCGTAGCCGCCCTACTGCCCAGATGTGGCCCCCCGAAAAGGCCGATAATAGGTATTTTGAGACAACAGGGATGAGAGGCTATTCCGGAGAATGCCTTCCGTGACGCCTTCAAAGCTTGGAAATCGCGCTGGCAGCGCTTCATCGACACAGAAGAAGCCTATTTTGAAAGTTTTTAAAGAATTGTAACGATTGGTGCAATAAATTTTTTTAAATCGACTCAGTCTTATTACTTCCGGCACAAACCCTGCATGTATGTAGTGTTTCTGACGCTTCTGTTTGTCGTGGTAAACTTATGCTCTGTTCAGGGTATACAAATAGTTTTTTCGCAGTTGCAATTGACAACCGATACTTTCCCTCATACATTGAAGTATCACCCTAATACACATACGATTATGTTACGCATATACAAAATTCAATCAATATGCCATCATCTGCATGAGGAATCAGACAATTTCAAAAACATTTCAGGCAAATTGCAACAGCTGACATTGGTCACGACTTGCTAAATGCAAAGAAAAGCTGAGAAAAGCAATGTGAAGTAAGGCAATGAAAGAAAATAGTTGTAGTGGCAAATGGAGCGCGGTTGAGTGTGGCATACGGCAAATCAATCTAATGGAAGGTGAAATTGCCAAGCTCGAACGTATGCCAATGCACAGTTATGCAGTGTGAATGCAATTGTGCATCTACAATTTCTCACGAACTCACCAATACAATGAAAGAGCAGGAATGCTGCGCACTGTGCTGCCCAGGTTTACGCGAATTCACAACCATGGTATGCGCTCAATACTTTGCTTTTCTTTCTCCTTTAATTTGACTGCGTCTATCTTTGACTGGCTACGACAAAGTAGTTCACCGTTTTGCGTTTTCTTTGATAGATTCGTCTTAAATCGAAATTATCATTTAAACCGTGCCGTTTGGTTTTTCTACTCTTCTCCCATTCTTTCTATGAATGCATTCTGGGTTATCAAAAGCACTTCCTTGAACGTTGGACTGAAGTCGACCGGCATCACACACAATAGACGGATCTAAGTATTTATTTTTTGCTAAGCTATTAAGATGTTAGCATCAAAGCTACTATCTTCGAGCTATTCGGAGCAAAAAAATGTATGTATATATGTATATTGCCACAAAAAAGGTCACGGAAACTGTAAATAAAACGAATAATATTTAATTCTTCATCAATATTTAATTGGTCGCCTTTGAAGTCATTCCCACCAGATGTAATAGACTTACGCCAACGTTTCTTCCAGGCCTCGAAACACCTTTCTTGAGCATTTTTTGGGATGGCCCTCAGCTCTTTCAGCGAATTTTGTTTTATCTCTTCGATCGACTGAAAACGCTTGGTGTTGACTTGTTTGCATGCCAAACTCATAATCATTGGTGTCATCGGCAACTATAATGCTCACCATGAATGTGAGATCGGAATTCGCACGATCAAGCATGTGCAAAGAGACCCGTAAGCCTTTTGAAAAAAATTAGCTTTATCGGGACGAGTCGAGGAAGAACACGTTTCATACCCAAAATATTCACCAAAGTCACTCGAACGAACTGGCGAGATATGTCGAGCTCTCTTGCCATCTCTTTAACACTCGCCTGACGATTGTTGAGGAGATTGAAGATTGAAAGTCGCCCAGAACGCAGTGTGTCTCTAACGATCTCTCGACCTTCCTTAAGGTTATCTAGCAATCGTAGGCTTGTGTTTTTGATCATTTCTCTGGGGAACTTAATTTCAATTTGCCGGTGCTTTTTGTCACAATGCATACCAACTGAACAGATTTGCCATAGTTTTCTCTGCCTTCGAAGCAATAGTCCATTGTTGGCTTCAATATATTCGTGACACATTGCCCGAAGCTGATCAGTTCCGAAAACAGAAAAAGTCACAGGGAGCTAAATCTGCCGAAAACGGTTAGTGAACGATTCGTGCTCTTGATTCAACGAAAATTCGGTCACGATTACGTTAGAATGTTTTGACGCATTAGTGTGTTAAGAAAATCACGAATTTACTCTCCGCAAATCCGATCGTTACGACAAATTGCTGTATGTTGATTCTTCAAATCCGCTTTAAGAATCCTTTGATCCTGTGGAACAAATTCATGTTGAACAACAACATTATTGTTGATCGACTTCGTCGTGTGCTGTTGGGTTTCAGTTAATTTTACCAACTATTCATTAAGTTGTTGAATAATTTCGACATCATATTGCCACTTCTGTGGTTGTTAGTCTAAATACTTCGGTTTTTGTTATGACTGATCTCTGCTCGCGCGATTTCCTTTCTCACCTTATCAAACCTGATGGAACGAGCTACCTGGGTGCAAAACTGGAAAAATCATGAGCAAAACAGTAGATCGGAAGTATACAAAATTCCTTTTGACACTCGATAGAGGAAATTGTAAGAACATGATCAAATTAGTAACTGGTCACTGTCTGGTGGCGACATACGCCCACAGAATGAGGCTGACAGATTGGGAAGACTGCAGGAAATGTTTAGAGCAAGGTACCAGGAAAACGTCCTACTCCTCACAGACCTAGCAACTGAACTCCATCTGGTATGGCAAAGGACTAAAACTACTATACGCCTGAGTTATTGGCCAATTCATAAGATTTAGTAAAAAATCTGATTTTTTCCATTCAGCTGGCTAAAGGCTGGTCATTTGCAAAATTGCACCATTCTCCCACATTTTCTGCATTCCATCGTATCCACTTTTCAGATGTAGCTAAGGTGGAATCTTAAGGTTATGTGCACTATGATGATCCTTACAGTATTGCTAAGTCTCCTTTTGCCTAGCAGTAGGAATTTTTTGGTCTGTCTGCTATGAACACTACACCAAAGTAACTTTGTGATATGCCCTGTGTTACTAGTTGTAGGTGAATTGTGTTCCTAACTGCCGCCAAACGAACTAACTCGTTTGTCTTCTTGTGTCCTTCTCTTAAGGCAAAGGCTTATAATTACTGGCAGAAAACGTCAACGGAAAATGGCTTGAGAAAAAACAAATTATAGGTATGAGAAGCTCTAATCATGTAGTTTTACTATGAAAAGAAATATTTGATGTATCTTCTGAAAGTTGTTGACAAATCAATTAGATACTTTATAAAATGAATAATTCATACGAATTATTTATGCGGCATGAATATTCAATTTTCAACCAGTGAATTTTCATATTCAACAGAATCAACAATATTTACATTTGTGGCAACATCAACATTTTAAAGTCTGTTTTATCAACAACCGCTATTCGCCGAATGTTCAATATATTTTTCATTGAACTTCTCATGGTCAATTTACGCCCAAATGTAGTAATTGAAATGTATGAGAATATCTGAATGAGTTCGTAGAACAATTGCACATTAATTGCAAATTTATAAAATGGTGGTTATGGTTTTGCATGGGCAGAATGGAAAACTATAAAGGCATAAACTTGAAAATATGTACATGAATAAAATCTATTTACCCAAAAGCTTTATTAGCTGCTGATATGAGCAAAATCAGCATAAACGGTTTAAGGCGTGAAATAAATTAAATCAACAAATTAAATAAAATAAATTGGTAGCGAATGAACAAACAAAAAGTAACACAACACAGAATAAATATTATTTACAAGTATTAGAATCGTGATGGCGGAATCAGTTAGCGTAACTAAATGTAAATAAATCCAAATAAATATTGCTTCGTAATTGACCAGAAATATTTATACCTACTTTAACGCAATTACACAGTTTGTTGCCAAGCATTTAATTTGATATTTTCAAAAAACAAAAAAAAAAAGAAACCAATTTGTTTAAATTTAAATTGTTTTTGAGGGAATGAAATGAAAATGATAAAAAAAACAAGTAAGGAAGGGCTAAGTTCGGGTGTCACCGAACATTTTATACTCTCGCATGATAAAGTGATAATCGAGATTTCAGGCGTGGCGATTTCACCCATATTTGGTACATGTCATCACGGTGTTAAGAAAATATTATATACCGAATTTCATTGAAATCGGTTGAGTACTTCCTGAGATATGGTTTTTGGTCCATAAGTGGGCGACGCCACGCCCATT
>NW_017537041.1:194480-222590 GCF_001853355.1 Bactrocera latifrons | reverse complement strand
AAAAAAAAAAAAAAAAAACCCAACACTTAATGGATTAGTTGCCATGTAAGTATACAGACTTAACAGACTTCTTTAGGGTATGCCACTTTTTGACAAAAAATTGTTCAAATACAACAAAAACTATTAAAGCCCCTAGGTACTGAATATTTAGACGCCAGTGCCTATAGTTGACTTTTTATCTCAAATATTGGCCAACGTCTAAGGAATGCAATTGAAATTCATCTTCCGGTGTGTCTAAAGTGAGTTGAATCGGGTGAATGCTTCCCTTATTCCTAGAGCCTTAGTTTTTGAGATATCGAACAGAAATGAATATTTATGAAATTTGGCACGGGTTATTGTCTACGTCAATGATCTCAATAAATTGTTCAGATCGGACATTTAGAGCATCTAGACTGCTGCCATAACTGATCGATCGAAGGTGCCTAACAAGGGATCTCTTATACTTATGGCAGGTGTTATAGCTTTGGTGAAACTGAGGTTAAAAAATTTTTTGGTTTTCTATTAATATTCTAATTTTGATAATTAGCTCTTTCGAATTGGAGCTGGTAGCTTTCGTCTGTATGACATTATGAAATTGAATCACTCGAATTTAGTTGAAAGTTATTGGCTTAATTGTTTTCTACTTCTGCAGCGAGAAGCATGTTCTACTATGTATTTACCTTTGTATATCCAATTTAGCGTGTGCATTTTCCCGATTTCAGTGCATTTTTATTTAAGCTGCACATTTTTGTATGCAGTAAAGTTTTTGTTGTTATTTTATGAAAATTCTTATGTGTGTCAGGGAAAATATTTTATATTTCTATAAAATTCAAATGCCTTAAAAGCCTTTCAGTCGAGGTTATAAACTAAAAATTTTTAAACTAAAACTGAGAAATTTTTCTATTTTTTTCGCAGAATTCGAATTTCAGAAAATATTTATTTATATGAAACAAAAATAAACTAAATACTTTAGTTCTTTTAGCTCATCCAAGCTTATTTTCACTTGCAGAGAGATACATACCAACATTGTATTATATATATCACATACAAATCTGTCTTCACTTACATATGCAAACCTAAATTTAATAACTGCTTGAAGTCAGCATTGTTGAGCTTTTGGCCTGCACACCCATGTCTATATATATATGTATTTACTTAAGAACAGTATTTATGTTTTTGCAGTAGTATGACCAGACCAACCGAAAAATATATATTCAAGTACTACAATATATGCACTTATATTACACTTCTTGTTTGTTTACAAAATATGTTTCCATTGTACTCGTATTACATACGTATATGCATAAATATTCGCAAATATATGTCCGATTGTGACATTTTTATCACGCAAACACTATGAATGTACCCTGTAGAAAATTGTTATATTGTTAGAAAATTCCACATTATTTAGTCAAAAATTTATAGTTTTTTTTCAAATATTTTCATGGAACTATGCGAAAAGCTTCCATCGAGGTTACGTAAAAGAGCAAAAGTGCCTTATGAAACAAAATAAAATTCAGTATATTGATTGCTCGTTCAGCGCGAATAATTTGAGGAACTGTTGACAAAGCTTCATAGATCGAGCGACAATATTTTCAACTAGCAAGGTCAAGCTCTAGCGTTCCCAGCAAAAATTTCATCCTTCATACCTCATTTTTGTACTGGAGATCCTTTGGCACTCAATTGTGCTCAACTTTCCTCCTTTGTCTCTTTCAGAGAAATTTTTCCTGATTTTTCATTGTTTTAATTAAAGAAAAATGTAATATAAGGTTGGCTTTGAGTTCTGGCAAAAGCCAAATGTATATTTGTGCAGAAATATGTATACAAGTAGACCAATGGCATATGACCATTGACGGCAGAAATATGAAAGCTTTACAAAATTCCCACATACATACACCACAAGCACATGTAAAAAGTTTTCGTGTTGTTATGTTGATTTTAATATCGCTCATACGCCATGTCGAACGGCTAGCCACATGCGCTACGCATGTGATTTATTGAGTGATTTGATTCAATTTCATACTTTATAGCCATGCTCGAAGTGAAACGTTAGCTCGCAGTAATATTGAGCTTGTAAAGAGGGAAAGTCAAACGAAACTTCAGAAAATATTCATATTTATTATGTGCAGTTGTCGAGAGTTCTGCAGTGTGTATTTACATAAGGGTCCAAGTAGATGTAATTGTGTGTTCTTGGAGGTCATTTGATTAATATGCGTATAAAAATAGCGTATGGCATAAGAGTTTATAAGTTATGTATTCGTATATACGTAATATAATGCGTTTGAATTGGTTAGCGTAGGTGCTTCAATGGAAGACATCAAGAAATATCCGAGTTTTATATTGTAATGTTACCAAAAAATTGCATCCCTGCTTCGGATCATATTTTCAAATTTAAAGAAGTGCATTTTGCTGTCTCGTTGGCAGCAGTGCAAGCTTATAGCTCTGTTCTACATTAGGTGGATATTGCTAACCTTTTTAAAAAGGCACTAGACTCAATGGAAAATTATAAAGTCACGAAAACTGATAGCATATCTGCTATTGCATAATGTATTTAGAACAGTGTCTTGAGAGGTCTGAACTATTACAAGAAAGAATGATATAACTATCCCATAGCCATTTATCTGATATGTGTGATTTCCGATTGAACCGAACCAAGTATAATCAACCTATCTCTTGGTAATTTGTTCTCTAGCTCACGATAAACAAATTTTGAAGCCAGCAATCAATTTACAGCAAGATATATACTAATTTCATAGCTATTGCATGCTGATGTCAGAATTACTTTGGATACTTTCTAGTAGACAATGGTTGTCTGGTGGCGACAAACGCTCACAGAATGGTGCTGACAGATCGAGAAGACTGCAGCAAATGCTAGAGCAAGAACAGGGTCAGCTCAATTAGGCAAATTGGCCGGATTTTCCGTCTTATTATAAGACCACAAATATATATTTCGGCTTCAGTCTAGCGAAAGCTGGAAATTTGAGGAAAAACTGTTCAGATTTTTCCATATCACCTTCCTTCAAAAATGTAATTGAATGTCCTTCGTTATGATTTCTTCCTTTAGAAAGAAGAAATTCTGAAATCATGCCATGAAGTTAGTATTAGACTCTTTATTCTACAAAAAATGTTAATATGAGAATACAAATAGTAGCGCGTCTAAGAATTTTAGCTGCAGGGTGTTAAAAAAAACTATGCTATGGATTTATTTGAAACTTACATGTATTGGTAGCCAACATATGGCAAATGCACACACAACCACAACGACCATCCGTGTTACACGCCGCTTGCCCTTCCTGTAAAAGAAGAAGTGATGAAAATATTTCAATAATGGAATATGCGAAGAAGGTTTCGAAATTACAAGACTTTGAATTCAGTTATTGAATGGTTATATCGAAACCATGAATCACCATCCCACAGATGACTATTTCAATTTTTGATAAATGTAAATGCTTTGTGTTATTTTGTTGGCTTTTTTGTGTCTCCAACACCTGTTGATCGCAGCTAGTTGTTGACATTTTCTCTCTGAGAACCTATGCTGCTACTGAGAGTTTTTATATAGTTGGGTCCGATTTTCAAGCCCTTGAGTACCAATAACTATAGGTAGTTGGCTAAGTACATTTAAGATCAAACTTAATTCGGATTTGTGCATTTAAACTGCGCGTGCTATTCGAATCGATACACTTTTTTTTAAGATGAGTACAACCTCTTTTTAGGATCGTATGAAAATGTAATTTCTTCTTTATTGGCGAAGACACCGTTTACGCGGTTGCAGCTGAGTTTACAACAGTGCGCCTGTTGTTCTTCCTCTTCGAGGTTTGGTGCCAATTGGAGACTCCACGGGTATTTAGGCCCTTCTCCACTTGTTCTTTCTAAAGCAGTGAAGGTTTACCTCTTCCTCTGCTTCGAATACTTTCGGAGCTAAAATGTTTTGTCCATTCGGATGTCATTTCGCACAATACATTCGATAGAATCTTATATGCGTTGTTGAGGAGGCGTATCTCACAATAGTTGACGCAAATTGATGGGTTTCCTATTCTCTGGATTGGGCAGAGCACACTTAAACTTCAACCGTTGGGCATGTTTTTGTCCGACCATATTCTACAAAAAGGTAGTTGATGCATGCTCCTTATCAGTTCTCTGTCGTCGTATTGTGGCTTTTCTTCATGGTCGGGTAATGAAACGAGTACTTCATCGTCATCGATTGTGGAATCAGGTTCACCATCTCCTGCTGTTATGTTTTCACTGTCATTCAGCAGGCTGGAGAAGTGTTTCGTCCATAATTTCTGTGTGCTCTGGGCATCGGTAACTGGATCACCTCTGGGGGTTCTGCAGGAGTATGTTCCGGTTTTGAAAGCGTCTCAGATAGTCTGTTTTCTTTCCACTACGCCACGGCACTTCTCATCCTTAACTAAATTCAATTAATTTAATTTCCATATGTCAATTAGCGTGTGTCATATGTGCCCTTATACATCGACTCAACATAGTAAATGTTTTGGGTGTGAAGCGTGTCAACCATATGCGCATATCAAAATACTAAGTTCTTGGTAAAACAGGAAACCAGAGACATCGGCCAGTTGCCATATTCGCCAGATGTGGCTTTCTCCTATGAGACACAATATATAAAATTCGGCGTCGTAAACAAACAGCCGCAAAACTCAACATTGCATTGAAGAAAAAGTTTGACTTATCAAGAAAAAATGTTTATCCGAGTTCAAGTCAAATTTGATCTTAAGTGCTAAAAACTGCCTCGTATTCTTGCTCATAACATTTGAGCATTCACCATTTACTCCGCTGCTTCTTTGTTGGTTTTCTTAAAGCTTTGGTATCTTTTCCCTGCACTAATTACCTTTGTTTTTTATTTTTTCATCATTGTTTTCTACTTTCTTGTTCAGTAATTTTTTGTGTAATTTTTTTAAACTTTTCTACACTTCTCGTAATTTTCTTATATTTCAACTACTCCTTTCTATTCAGTTTATTTGTTTTCACTATGTTCTGTTGTCTTTTTGGTTCGCTGACTTTGTAAGTAAGCTTAATTTAGCGAGTTGCACAAAGTTGGATATCTCAAAAAGATAGAATTTTGAAAACATTCAGAAGCTTTTGGAATTTAACGGTTAACAGCTGATCTATTTCATGCGTTTCAGTAAATTTGTCTTTGAGTTACTAGTAAAAATCTCTTCTTTAACTAAATGTAATAATGCTTCAGTTCATAAAATAATTTTCATCGATAAACTTGGTGCGAAAGTTGCATTCTGCACTTAAAAAACTGCGAATATGCTTATACAATTAAATATTAAAGGCTGGAAAAGCGCAAGATAGACCAAAAAATTTTTCGTTCAGCTCCAGCAGCGCCGATAAACTGTAAGACGAATGATTTTAACAATTCTATAATTAAATTTTCAGTTGCAAGCATGAGCGCGCAACATTTTCGCGGATTTCTTGCGCACAAATAGCGTTGGTTTGACGAGATTTAAGCGAAACGCGTATTAATTATCTACCGATTAATGATGTTATTTATGTTCACATGCTGTACGTATATACATATGTACGTCAGTAGTTATGTAATTTAATTTGATGCGTGGGCATGTTTCACCTGGCTGTCAGCCTATCGCGGACATACCGACGCGAACGAGTAATTGGATGAAAGATGGAATGACTGAATGAACTAAGAATCTTCTTGCGTAACGTTTGCTTATAACTTCTCTTCGATTTGTGTATGCGTGTGTTCGAATATGTGTGTGTGTAATTAAAGCATGCTACTCAAGAGCTCAGCTTTCATTGATTTACTTCTTTTTTGGCTTAAAACTTTTTTGCTTACCTTGATTCTGCCGATGGCTTACAGCCGGGAGCGCTCTTCCATAAGCGTGCCAGCATACACATGTACAAGAAGAAGATCAGCGTCAGTGGTGTAACGTATGATGAAGCGGCAAAAGAGACCTGAAAGGAGAAAATACGTATCTTCTATGAAAGACATTTGCTGCAGAAACGTTGTATTAGAAGATATTTCAATTTAATATCATTAACTAAATTTATCAGATAACTAATGCTATAACCTATATACACCAGATATTAATTAATATTAAATTATTACTTATATGCATGGTACACAAATGTTCATGGCAATTTCCCGGAAGCTCATTCATTTACTCATTACTTTATGTGTTCGTATTGTAAATTGATAGCCAGACGTTGTATCGCTTGGAAGCTTTGAAGATTATGTAAACACAGACATGTACATATATAAGTTCTAAGTTGTTGTTCTAGTTAATCGCTAGCCACTTTTATTGCCAGTCATTTGTTCGCTCACTTATCACTTAACAGCTAACTGTTGTGTAATTAACGCAGCATTCAAACACGCTGCCAAATCTGACGTAATCCAATTTAATTCAATAAAGGCAACACACAAATTGCACAGCGCTAGATTAAGCTGTCATGCTTCGTAGATCAAAGTTCTGCGATGCAATTGGCTATAGTATTTATTGTATACGGTGTAACTGGAATAAATTTGTTTTATATCTCATTATAATAATTAATAAACGAACGAATGATTTTATGTAGTAAATACTTAATCTGAGAAATGGCAGTTCATTAGTACCAAAAAGTTAATGGGCTTTAAACAAACCACATAGAAAGGACCGGCTTTGTTTTGTTAGTGTGGTAAGCAAATGAGCCACGCATAGACCAGTTTTGGTCCTTTGCGATACCAGATGGAGTACAGTTTTGCAGATCTTGAAGAGCAGTCATATTCTAGGATGCCTGCACTTGACGCGATATTAAACAGACTGTGGCCTCATACCGTGGGGAATCTAGATGCTTACAGTGTAGATTTGCCAATGCGGGAAGAGTGCACAAGATGAGCATCTCCTTTCCCTGGTGCCTTACTCTAGACACCGCTGGCAGTCTTGTCGATCTGTCAGCCCCATTTTGCTGGTGTGTGTCGCTGAAAGTTGCCTGCTGCTTGCAACATTTTCTATTGTTGCCATGCTTCTTGAAACAATTCTGTTGGTTACGCGATACGAGATTACTGTCTTGATTGCTGCTTGGCTATCTACGTAAATGTTGACTCTGGAATTGCCTGCAGGTGCAGTGGAAGCCATGTTCGCGACGCGAAGCTCTCAACTTAACATAACTGCAGTGGTCCGACAACTTAAAAGGCTATCTTATGACGAACTCTTCTCTGTAGTTCATTTTCGAGCCATCCGTATAACTGTTGCGCGCAGCTAACATATCTTTATGTTAACCATATTTTTTTATGTTTACTTCGAATCTTCTTTCTCAGTTGAAAAGTGTGATCATGTAGTCGGAGCTTGCCAAACCATCATTACCCATCCAGCTATTCGCGAAGGTCCTACATCTATGTACATCTGTTCATACAGTCGATTTTGCTAAGCATAATTTAGCGAAGAGATGGCAGGCTTAGTACCAGTTCAAGAGCGCCCGTTATGCACAGCTCAGCGAGACTCTGAACCCTTCCCATTGGCTTTCAGTAGATGGATTTCCGTAAGTCTGTCCATCATACTACTGCAACGTAAAGCAGAATTGGTCTTACCAAGGTTGTGCCGAGCATCTAAAGAATTGCTAGCCTTTCTCACTTTTTCTGTTCAAGACTACGGCAAGGCGCTTTTTACGGTAAATAAAACTAACACGGCTGGCGAAGTTACGATTCCTTTTAGAAGGTACTTAAAGGGTCACTTGAAAAGGTCGTGTAATCATACTTACTTTTGTAAGTAAGTAAATTGGAAATAAAAGGCCCGTACAAAAACAATGTGTTGGAATGTCTGCTAAGAGCTCAGCGCTTATTATTCTGACTTGTAAGCCTTCATTATCCAATCATAATCGAGTACCTATTTCTCTTGAGACATAAGCTTATTATAAATCACAAATTATGTATGTACAGAGGATGTAGACTGCTTTAAGCCCAGCTTTTTCTGGACCTACAATTCACTTCAAACTTTTCCCGAAATCGAAACACTTTTATATCAAAATAGCGAAATAAAAGCTTCGTCGCTTCGTTATTAAATGTTAGTAAAAGCTTCGTCGCTTTTATTTGACTCAAGTCGAGAAGTCGCACTGCCTCCATAGAAGCGATTTCAATACATCAATTTAACCGAATTTTTGAAAAGTATTTCCCATAACGTTTTCAACCTCAATTTATTTGCAGTGGCCATGGCAGTCAACCTGACTATACGCTTGTTATTTCTTACTGCAAAATTTATTGTTTCGCAATACCTTTGTTCGTTTGCAATTCAGCAAAAATAACGTGGAAACATACAGGTGTTTTTACATGCTGCCTCCTTCTCCTCTATTTGACAATTCGTGGCCAATATGTATACAAGTGCCGCGGCATTTGCATTTCAGTTTTACACGTCTATTGTTGTAAGCGTCAATACGCTTGCTCGTTCGCACTTTATACACGCTTTTATGGCTTTCGTGGAGTTTCGTTTTCCAATTCATTGAATTTGATATTGTCATTTTGTTTTCGAACCCGTAATGCTGACGATTGCTTGCTAGCTTTATTCAACTTATTTTTGACTTTACACGGAATTTTATGGCTGAATTTATTTGTTTGTCCTTAAAAGCCAGCACACTTTAACAGTCCGACTTACGAGGGACCCGTAAACATTTTACAGTTATTTGGAGATGATGTTTGCTATTGGCGAGGCAGAAAGAATATATGTAGTAAAATTTTATTCGTATTCTGCACTATTCTGATATTTATTTTATCATGTTTTCTTCTCCTTTTTAGCCTCTATTCTCTGACTAATATTTAAAGCTGTTTTATTTTGAAACCTTAATGATAAATAGTAAATGTTAGTAAAAAGTATACTGTACATAATTCTCCATTTCTTTCATGAAATTCATTCTCATGTAAATAATTGAAATTTTTTCCAATGAAGGCAGACTGGAATGAGGAATTTAGCGGCGTTTTGTCTATAGCTTCATCTGTTGAATAATGAGCGGATTAATTACCCCGTTAAGTATTTCTAAATTATGTATCATTGTTTTTACACCACGCTCTTTATGTATGCCTCTCTATATGAGAGCTCTTCGATTGCATTTATCGTTTAAGAACTTTATTTAGTCATTTTGTGTTTGGTTTTTAATTCACCTTATTTCTTCTCAAATGATTAATCTCTTGTAATATTCGATTAAACGTTACATGATCACTGACGTCTGGTTATTCATACACAGCCAACAATATTGAAAGTAGTCGCTCGTAAATCTGTTTCAGCTATTTGCTGTGTACTTGAAAGGTGCGACCGAGCCAGCAATTGACGCATCAGTTAAAATAGGTTAAAGGCAGAAATGGAATTTTATTATTATATTGGGTAATCAAAAAAGTTTTTTCGTATTTTGTCAGTAGATGTCGTTTCAGTCATATATCTCCAGAGAGGTGAGATTTTATGCTTGATTTAGACAAAAAAAAAAAAAAAAAAAAAAAAAAAAAAAAAAAAAAAAAAAAAAAAAAAAAAAAAAAAAAAAAAAAATTAAATTCGGGAAAGGAATAATGTCTCTAAGGGAAAAAATGACGAAAAGTGGACGACCAAAATGGTAGATATTTGTTTATTTATTTATTAGTATGAATATGAAAAAAATAAGTTTTGGTTTCATTAGAAATACGAAAATAATGTTTCGAGTTTAAATTTAGACTCAAAGCATAGTGATGCAAAAATCAAATAAAATATGGAAATATAGTATATAAATTAGTACTTGGATATCAGTTAACTATCAGAATGCTGATAGTTCCTCAGTAGATAACAGGACACGCCTTCTACTATCAAAAATCTTCCAGTGGCTTTCCAAAACCGCTTTAATATATTTTCGAAGATTTTTAGGAAGTTAAGTTTTCGTAGTTAGAACAACTAGCGCGGTATTGCATGAATCATACTTTTATGATTTAAAATTTTTGGATCCCTTTAAACATGCTCTCTCACACGCATTAAAATCGCTTGCTCTTTCTAGTTTACTCGCACAATCAAGTAATAATTTTGTGTTCTAAAAAAACTGAAATTATCGGCGGCTTCTGGTGTTAATTGAAAGTGAAAGCTCATAAGCGACACATTCGCGGAAAGAATTCAATACAAGTAAATATATATAAGGTAGATGTTTGCGAGTTTATCAATATATGAATTAATGGCAATTATATAATATGTAAATGTCAGCAATAAATAGGCAAGTTATGCCAACTTATTTCCTTTGTCAACGCTTGCTAATAACTTTCAGAGTTCATTGTATTTTGGCTGTCGTCTGTATATTCAAATAAACAGCTGTGTGGATATGAAAATATATGACTTGAAAATGAAATGACAACTGCTGCTGCTCGAGTATAAAACACAAATAAATATTTTCATTGCGACAAGTTTGAGGATAAACTTTTCGAAGTCGCAAAGCCTTAGTAAGAAGCTCCTTAATTGAATTATGATCTAAAATCCTATAGAATTAGGTGCATTTAAAAACAATAATTAATAACAAATATACCCGTTTTGTTATCTTGTGGGTAGGTTTTGAATTTATTTAGCTCTTAAATTATGATAATTTAACTATTATTAGAAACATATTCAAGATATTTTATTTTGACAGATTACAAATTTCACGCTTAAGCCTTTTTAAGTTGTTTTCAGTCTTTGCTTTCTCTTAACCGGACCAAAAATTGTCGATTCATCTTTTAATCATAAGTGATATTCCAGCCTTGGATTATACGTTAGCTCTCGCATGCTAATTTCCATGTTGCATATGCGCATGATAAGAGAGCTATTGAAGAGAATAAAGTTGGGTGGGAAACAATACTAGTACATAAATAAGCTATTTAACTGTATTTGGTCTCCAAAGAGCGAATCATGAATGCTCAGTTTGTATATGGCAAAACCTTGTTCCGATGCTCAATACTCAAACCTATCTCAATATATTGCATCTTAACGTGCTTGTGGAATATACTAAGAACTTCACTCACATCACATCACATCATCATAAAGTAATAAAATATACGCGACAACTCCCTAAGCAAATAAATAACACAAACTTGGCAACGATAAAAAGGAAAACAGATTGCAAGTTCAAGGTCATCACAACAAAATAAAAAATAATACAAAGTTGTTGTCACATAAATGCAGTGGGAGCCAAGCCAGTAGAAACATAAAACTCTTTCGACGGGCAATTCCTTTGCTTACGACAACTTAAGTCAAATGATTTCAAAAGTGTTTTAAATGTCAGAAATAGTAGTCGTAATATTAGTAGTAATCCGAAAATGCTCATGAGTTCCAGCTTATTAGTGACATGGAGCTACGTAGTGTCAAAAATTGTGGTATTACAAAAATAAATAGCATATTAAGCGTGCCACCCTTTTGAAAGCGAGCGGAAGATGTGATGCTTCGATGAGTTCTCAATCAGGTAATAGACCAAATATTCGCAGTAGTGATGTATTTATGTGTGTATTTAGGAGAGTTTAAGACAGCGCAGCGTCACGTTACAGTAAGGCGATTAGAACTACATACTTACATGTGATGATATATAGTATACGAGTATGTATGTACTATACACATGGAGCTGTGTTGAAAATGGAAATCTCGAAATATGATAGTTATGAAAGACGCACGTTCGAAATGCTTGAATTCTCATGAAGATTTGTTGAACTGTCCTTCAGGCTTACAGACGCGTGTATTTCTAGATTTTTGTGTTGTCTGTGTATCGATGATGCAATGAAGTTCCCCGTAGGAAACAACAAGTTAGTCGGTGAGAAAATATAAGTAACTACAATTTTTTTGACTAAAATAAACTTGTTAAAAGAAAACCGATCTTTTTCAGTTTATTTTTGGAAAGCTGATGCAGATGAAAAGCTTACTTTAGTTTGTGGAACCCGTCCTTATGTTATTAAAAATAATGCAAGCTTGAACAAAACTGATAACTTCATACTAAAATTTGACGTTTGACATCTCGAATAGGTATAAAGATGTTGGCTGAGTGTAAGCAAAAAAATACAGTGGTTTTACTAGCTGGCTGCTTACACTAGTTATATTCTATAGATTTCGCTTTGGGGTAATGACACCTATATGTTCCGGTATGTCAGGCAATTTGCCATTTCTATTATTGATACCCATCAAACGTTCGTCTTGCGGCTATAGTTAAAATGTCTGTCTTATTATCCTCGCTGTTCTTCATTTCATTACACCGGATGCTTGTTTGGCTCGCAAAYATGAAAGCGAATCCGCAAGTATRCTTYCGGCAWRGTTACAAATAWATTGTCAAAGAARAATATGAACATTTGAAAAGTATTATAAACGTATTTGCAGCGCGTTTGTTGATAGTCCTGTAGGTATTTGCTGATTTAAAATTAGCTGGCACTTACTTTTGATTTATAGGTTAAGTTGTGGTCAATTACATTTGTTAGTTCGACTAACACTTATTACTAACTAGTCCCTAAGTAGGTTTTTTTCTAAAGTTCGAAAATTAGTATTAAATAATAGTATAAGAAAGGACAAAAAAAAAAACTATTTTAAAAACGCTCCAATATTAACATTTTCTAAAAGAATAAGCTTTGACCGAATGACATACATAAGCACCTATCAGTTCCACTACACATAGACATAACTAGCGATAACCCTCATTCATTTTATAGGCCGCTGNAATATGAACATTTGAAAAGTATTATAAACGTATTTGCAGCGCGTTTGTTGATAGTCCTGTAGGTATTTGCTGATTTAAAATTAGCTGGCACTTACTTTTGATTTATAGGTTAAGTTGTGGTCAATTACATTTGTTAGTTCGACTAACACTTATTACTAACTAGTCCCTAAGTAGGTTTTTTTCTAAAGTTCGAAAATTAGTATTAAATAATAGTATAAGAAAGGACAAAATAAAATTATTTTAGTAACGCTTTGATATTATTTTCTAAAAGAATAAGCTTTGACCGAATGATATACATAAGCACCTATCACTTTCACTACACATAGACATAACTAGCGATAACCCTCATTCATTTTATAGGCCGCTGCATTATCTCCTACTGACCTTTACCATCCTAGTGATTCGATTTAATTAATTTCCCTTATGTCTGCAAGTATTCAAAAAGTGTTTTGTCTCACATACAACTGCATAATTGGGTTACTTCGACCATGAATAAGCTCTACGTTAAGAGTTGTAAGTGCTTTCTCCAATCGTCACAATTCAATGAAAATATATATATTATATACATACATATATTGGATGTAGATTATTTACTGATCTGCTGAGAAGAGCAAAATCACCACGACAATTGTGCGAATAATCTGCAAAAAATGCCACGATGCTTACAATATGCTCCATTGACACAAATCCCTTTATACATAAGTACTTGTATATGCTTATAAATACATATATACAAGTGGCTGCCGCAGCTGTGCAAGTGCCTTTAAGTAGTAGTAAGTAGCAAGTACTCTTAGCAATTCAGTCAATATACTTATTCGTAATACCTCTTACGTTGTTATTTATGGTCGAGTACTTCCAGAGCTGGAGTGTTTTCTTCCATTCGAATGGCATGACCTAGTCAGCGTTGTTTTTTAATTCGCTGAACTATGTCAATGTTGTCGTATATCTCGTACAACTCACCATTCCATCGATTGCGATATTCGCCATTGCCAATACGCGAAGGACCATGAATCTTCTGTAGAACCTTTCTCTTGAAAACTCGTAACGTCGACTCACTGATGTTGCCATCGTCCATTCCTCTGCAAGATATACCAGGACGGTGCTGATGAGAGACCTGTCGAGTTTGGTCTTTGTTCGTCGAAAGCGGACTTTACTTCTCATTTGCCTACTTAGTTCAAAGTAGCACCTGTTGGAGTGGTATTCTGCGTTCGATTGTTGGTTTCAAGATAGGCGAAATTATCGACGACTACGAAGTTATGACTATCAACAATGACGTGGAAGCCAAGTCACGTTTGCGACGACTATTTGTTTGATGACAAAAAATATTTCGCCTTATCCTCGTTCACAACCACATCCATATGCTTTCTTATCTAGTCTGGAGAAAGCAATCGACGAAGAGGTGGTCTGGAGGTATTCTTCCCATTTGATATCCTCCACTTCTTCCTCTTTTCGGCATCTGCCGCACTTCCACCCTCTTTAGCTCCATTGTGTTGGGTTGATCTGTATTTTAATCACCTATGTATGTACAAGTAGGTCGCAGTTGACAAACGTAAGGGAGGCAGAGACGTGAAAACTATTTTCCTGAACTACGCAGAACACAACCACTGGTGCTACATTGATATAATTATCTACAGACTGAAATGAATATGGACTCTGAGGCCGATACGATACGGGTAATTTCGATGTAGGATAGAAGTATAGTATTAATTAGATATCGTGTTTTTTTTTTTGGAGAATAAAGACGTTTTTTTTTTGTTGAAAGTTTCTTGATTGTGCCATTCCATAAAGAAATAAAGCTTACATCTCTTATTTCTAACTTGAGTAAAAAAAAAAAATCGGCACTAACGCAAGAACAATATGTCGAATTCTCTTAACATTCAGTGAAAAGCTGTTATAAAAAGTGTGTCACTTGCCTGAAAAGCAACGAGATTCCAGATTCCCTCATGCGATGAAAAGACACACGCTGTGTAATTACGTCCTTTGAAATAGTATAGCTGAACGGAGTGCGATAACGCCACGGGTATGGCCGATGTCACAATGGCCACCCAAGCACAAACGATGGCACTGCAAAAAGAAAATTGTGTTAATGACATTTTCTGTCTCGTAATGCCGAGCTCAATTAGCGATATGTAGGCCAATTTAAGTATTGTGTATACTCACAGCATTGCATTGCGTTCGGTGCGTAGGGACATACTCGTGACCGGATGTACAACAGCCAAAAAACGATCGAGAGACATCAGCACCAGCGTGTAGACACTGCCATGACAGGTGACTACAATCATGTATTGCACAAATTTGCACCACAAGTTGCCGAATGGCCATTCGGGCAACACGTAGTCGGTTGCGGTGAAGGGCACACAAAAAATCACGAAGAGTATATCCGAAATGGCTAGATTGATAATAAGCAGGTTGGTGGTGGAGCGCATCTGCTGGTTGGCGACGACCACTGTAAAAAAAGATGCGATGAATGTAAAATTGATTCAATAACTGTTCAGTCTATTAGTTCTATTTGTTGTTTAGGTTAGAAATGCATTATTTTTAATTCCACCTTATACAATAATATACATATATGCTCTATTTCGATTTGTTTTAAAGTAGAAGAACGTGTAAATCAAGAGATTAGAGAGAGAGTTGCAATCTGGCAACTCACAACTTTATCGTAAAGTCTAACAGTTTTCATGAGAAGTATAGTATACTCAGAGCGTAACGACCGCTTTTTGAAATATGCATCTTCGCCAAAAAATGGAATTAAATCTCGAATGTATTTTCGAGCGATTATTTTTTACAACTTTCGATGTGATTAATTCATCAGGTGTGCATTACTTAACTTAATTCAGTTTTCGAAGATGAAGCTTCATCGATGGTATGGCGAATTTCAGGAAGAACATTTCGATTATTGTTCCTGTAACTACTGATATGCTGCTCAAATATTTCAACGTCGTCACGTGATCTATCCTAGGATTTAGACAGCAAATTATGAACAAAGCATTGCTAAATTTTGCTCATAATCGTATATTCACTAGCTCAGCATATACAAATATTCGTAGATGTTAAAATTTTTAAGTCGAAGTGTCATTTACCACTATTACTACTCGACTTGATGAAATGAGCTACTTTTCCTCTTATCAAATGCTAATTTTTTTCCAGAGAGCCCATAAAACATGCTGCGTTGAGTGACACATCCTCAGCGCGATTGTAAACAAAGTCAGAAGAGTTTTTAAGAGTGGTTAGAGGGAATAAAACGGGTGCTTTACTTTTGCGTTGATAGCTTTTTTGTTTGGGTTCATTTTTGTCCAAGAACACATCCACATAATCATACTCATTTCAACTAAGTTTTGACACGAATTTAAACTTTTTGCTTTGTTGTAATCTGTTATGCGAATAAAGGATGATGCCAACATACAACGATATACGAATATATGTATATTGGCGCACAGTTTCATCAAGAGAACATGAGTGAAAAACATGCTAAGCCTTGTCAAAGTTGTGGTTTACAAATCCCACAGATCTTTTCTTGCATGTAAACAAATTAATCCATATTTAGCTATATATTGCATATATTAATTTTATATATATGTATGTGAATTCAATATTCCGGCAACTTAGTAGAACTAGATTGTATGAAAACAAAGTTGTAAGCCATTTAAGATAAAGCAACTACTCGCACATTCCTGCGTCCTTCAACATTTATATTAGCACAAATGTGTACTATGTATCACTAACTGTCTTAAGGTGTCTGTTTGATTGTAACATCATCAGAAATAGCAAGAACACAAGTGGCTGTGTTGTATTGTGTGTTGTGAAAGCAATGCAAAAACAAGTGGCGCCTTAAAATGTTGCATCATTGTAACAAAATAAATGTTTCGGTTGAAAATGTAAAAGCATACACTCTGTGTCATAAAAATTAAACCGAAACTGTTTTTAATGTATAGGCGATCCTGTTCGAGGTTCTCTAATTATTGAATGAAAAAACACAAAAACTTCAATTTTAATGAAAAATGTTCATTAACATTCGAAAGAACATTCTTTGCCATTTATTCTTTGATGATTATCTCTTTCAAATGTTGGTCGTGGTTAGGTCTGAGGTGGTCCATACATCCAGTCTAATTTTTGATGACTTTCTCGAGTATTTCGACTGGCAACTAGCAAGTGCCACGCGTGTTGTTTTGTTTCAAGGCTGGAATTAAAGCGGAATGGTCCGCATAGACTTTAGACTTTGCATATCCCCACAGGAAAAGTCTAATGGTGTGATAAGACATGATTTTGGTGACAAATCGTCAGACATTAAATAGTCAGTTATCATCACTGTTGAGGTTTACGTTCTCACCGGCATCATTTTTGAAGAAATATAGAACGATGATTCCACTGGCCCACTAACCACACAAAACCGTTACTTTTTTGGGTGAAATGGGAGCTTTTGAATCTCTTTATATGCCCATTGACCTAGTAATGGGCCTAATCGCTGAACAATTTGTATGAAATGAATTTGTTCGAATCATCTTGTAACTATTCAAGAGCCCATAGAGCGAAGCGATGTCGCTTGGGAAGGTCAAGGTCTTCAGTCTTTGTACAAGCTATATTTAGTACGCTTTCAATTTAAAATCTGTACATACAATGCGTACAGTTGTTCCAAAGGTTAGTCCGTGTTGCTGCGAACGGCGCCAAATCGACTCTCCACTGTTGTTGCAGTTGTTGTTGTAGCGGTAGAATTCTGCCGAGTTGACAGTCCTTGGCCGGATAAAAATCCGGGTCTGTTCTGGTTACATAGACCCGACTGTCGTGGGAACGGGACTCTCCACGGTCTTCGTGATCTGTCAAGAAATGTTTGAAAAAACTACCTCTACTTGAAACACTCGTTATGAAATCTCACTCATCTCGCTCGGTTTCCAAAGTTCTCATTTGACACTTCTCTTCCCGGCTATTTGAGCTTCTCAATGGCTTTATGTATTTTTGCTCACCCTTATATGCTCTCTCTTACCCTACTCTGCTGTCATTGAATCGCGTTACATTTATCCTCAATCTTTAGTGGCTTTCCTCGTAGCTCTATGAGTCTAGCGAGATCTTCCGGATATTGACTAAGTTTCCGTAGCTTTCATCGGCTTTCTAAACTTATTCGGGGCAATGAACTTTTCCTAATTGTTTGTTTGTTTTTTTTTTTTGATAGGCTTTTCGCTAAAAAATATTTATACTCAGGCTTCTCCCTGGTGTGGAAAAAGTTCAATAAACTAGTAAAAATTTAAAGGGCTGTAGGATAAAGAGGCATACTATATTAATAGCTCACACTGTAAATCTATGTGCAAGTAAGTATTTAAGCTGCGTGTGTTTGTGGCTACATTCACATCTTTCCGGAAATACACTCATCCGCCTTGGGATTGTTGTGTGAATTGCAAGTACTGGTTTGTGACCATAAATCCATCTTTGGTTCATTGTCACAATGGCATAAGGATAAGATAAGCTGGCTTAAATAAGATCTAAAATTGAATGTGAGTTTAACATGCTTGAATATCTATTCTCTTTGTAGTAAACATAGTTTTGCGGTGAATGAAGAGTTCCTTTCTAAAGGTAATTTTCCCTTGAAGTCATCTGAACCAAATTTTCGGTTTGAAAAAAAAAAGCTAGAAAATTTTCCGACTTATCAAGCTGCAATTTTACACCTAAAACTTATAGACTTGTGTGAGAGTAAAAATGCAATTATAACAAAGGATTCCCTTGAATGACAAACAACAACAACTGTGATAAGTACAAGGCTAATCGATATACCATGGTGGGCTACATGAAATTGCAAGACACAATGGCTATCAGATGAAGTGGTTTGCAAAAGAAAGGAAATTACAAAGTGAAAAAAAAAAAACTATTGCTGTATGGCCTTGACTTCCCACTTGCCACCGAAATAACGTATGTGCTTAACAAAGCGCGGTTGGTTTGCAGCCTGACACCTGACTAGCCCGTTCACGTACTCACTCTTGTACATAGGCGCTCATAAGTACACGTATGTATGTTCATATGTATACCCCACATGCTGATGGTCGTTCAAGTCATAGTATACATCCTCTTTTAACTGAGTACTTGTAGGTTCTACACTTGAAGAGCCCTTAACGTCGGCACGCTTGTACACACCTGAACACTTTTGCTACACTTTTATACCAGCTTTTTACGTAAGCACTCATTTATTACACATATTTTACTGCAACAATCATTATATTCACTTTTGTTGCTGAGTAATGCTGATTGCGAACGGAAGAAATTAAAAAACCGAGGGATAATAATTTGGCTGCATTTTACTATAATTTTTTAAGATATTTCTTTAAAATGCAAAAACATGATTTTTTGGAATCTAATGGTAAAAGTTGGAATGAATATTGGATCCTAACGTTTCGTTTTCTTATATATATTATATGTATGTATCATATCTGGAACTAGGCTTAGGTTAGGTTAACCTGGTAGGCCAATGAGTCACGCATAGGCCAGTTTTGGCCCTTTGCGAAACCAGATGGAGTTCTAAAATTAGGTCCATAAGGAGTAGTCATATTTTAGGATGCCTGCGTTTGACGCTAAATTTAACAGACTATGTGACCTCTTTACCGATACCTCCTCTAGCGTATCATACCGTGTGGATCCCAGATACTTACGTCTTGCCAATGCGGGACAAGTGCGCAAGAGGTGCTTGCTTTCCTGCCTTGTTCTTTACATTTTCTGCAGTCTTATCGAGCTGCTAGCCCCATTCTGCGGATCTGTGTTGCCACCAGTGACCAGTTAGTATTTCGATTATGTTCCTACAATCTCTTCTATCGCGTGCCAAAAGGAATTTTGCATGCTTCTCACCCATTTTGCACCATTCCACCATATTTCTGTCCAGACAATCCAATAAAATAGTGAATCTAGGGAAAGTCGCTGGGTCGAAGTTAATGCAATTTTTCTTACGAAATTATGATGTTTTATTGATTTGTATCACGGTGAACAATTATGACCACTCACTTAGCACAGTTCTTTCGCTTGAGAATCGACGATTCACAGTCAGAGATCTTAGTGTCGCCGGATCGGAATACCGGAAGGATCAGTGTTAACTATTGTGCGTTAACGTCTGTGAAACCAGAATGTCATGAGACGTATTATTACTGGCGATGAGTTTTAATCTATGCCTACGACCCGGAACAGATGATCAATCGGCCGAAGCCAAAAAATCCCGCCAAAGCAGGACATAAATAAAGATCATGTGCATCTTCGCGTGCTGCATTGTTTCTTCGTAAGTTTTTCGCCAAATTTTTAACTAAGATTGTGCCGCACGCCGCGCATTCGGCTGATTTAACTCCATATGACTTCCCACTATTTATCAAACGACCATTCCAGGAAAAACATTTTGAATCAAATGAAGACATTAAACGGGAATCATTAGGTACCTTGACGGTTATTTCGGAAATTTACTTTACAGTCAGAGCGGGACAATATTTTTCACTGATTTTTGATTTGCGCTGGCAACCACAAATCCATGCAGTTGTTATCTCACACACCCACGCACTACCCTTATTTGTTAACTATACAAACATATGGGTACATAAATATAAGTGTTTGCGAGGTCAGTTATCCAAATGAGCACAAGTCAATAGACTCAGTCAGGCAACACACGTACGCAGATATTGTACGCGACACATATTTGATTTTCATTATTGTACTCACCTAAAATGACGAGCGCATTTCCCAAAAGGCCCGCCAGGCCGATGATGCCAAAAAATACGGGCACAATGGTTGACACAACGTGCTCCAATGGGTCCATTTCGAATTCGAACAGACCATCCCGTGGCAAAGAGTAATTTCCATCATATCCCACCGCTGCGCCTTCTTGTCCAGGGAATCCGGTAAAACTTGCGCTAGTGCCTCCCATGCCCACACCATTGTCCATGGTCGCGTTAATACAGTCATAGGTGTTGTTGCTGCTCCAATTGGGCGGGCAGACTCCCGGCAGCACTGCCATTGTCGGGCGTACAACGAACGATGTCGTCAGCGCGACCATAACGGGCGCCGTCGGACTCAGTGTGGGCGCGACACTCTGATTGTGCAGCATATTTGGTTTATTCGTGTATTCCTCGTGTTTGATGGTGCTTTGTTTGCATTTGGCTACAAAGTAATGCGAAAAAACGCCTACGGGTATGTAGTGATAGTGGGAGCGTTAGGCCGCTGGTGCTCAATGCTTAGTTGGTTGTGTGCTTCTCGTCGGGTCTGCGTCGTGACCAGAATTGATAATTACGACAAATTTGGGTAGTATATGTGAAGAGCAGATTTCGCTTGGGTTTCTTTTATCCAATTTGATATTTCTGTGAAGAAAAGTCGTAGGAGAAAGCAGTAAATAAAATTAATCTTCTGTTAAGAGGCATAAAATCGTGCTGTCAATATATGTATTATAAATATTTTTTTTTTTAACGAATATAGGCAATAAATATATTTTGACTTTCACTGGGACAGTAAATATTGAAATGGCTCATAAAAATAAATTTCGCTGTAGAGTAATGGCACCCGTTCATTCAAAATCAGTATTATGAAATGTAGGGAGGCGGTGGCAATTAAAGATTATTCATTCGAAATAATTAATTTGTGTACTTATATTGTCGTTGTGCTGTTTTATATAATATATTCATATGCTGATAACCATAGTAAACGTTTAAAAGCATAGTGTCATTGGAAAGAATCTACCGAAGGCACTAGTCTCTAGAGCCATACGTGAGAAGTACATTCGCAGGAGTGGTGCTCTATTATACAGACGGCTCGAAAACGGCAGATGGAATTGGAGTTCGGATAAGAGGGCCACGCGTCAAACTGCCAATGCCCATGGGCAGGTTTCTAAGCATTTTCAAAGCTATGGTCTTCGCTGTTTGCAGATGTGCAGATATTCTACAGCCAATTTTATGAGTAAGTTTTATCATTATCAGTAATAGTCACTTAATATAATACTTTCGGCAATATGTCACTTGAAATCAAAACAACAATGATAATGCTTAACAGGGTTGGGCATAGATGCTTCAGAATCAGTTTTTCCGCCGGAACAAATTAATTCAGCTAGCTAAATTTTAGGTCACTGGAGATTAAAGCACGTATTAGGTTACTGTATCACAGATCTGTGTCATTTCTGTGACCGCGGACAGAAACGCACGAGCACGAATAAGAGAGTGAGCGAACACATCATAACCATGAACTCAGTACTTTACTGAGCCTAATCTATTCAAGTGTGTTGAATGAACTGTTATGATAACAGACTTGAGTAGAGGAGGTCAATCTATCTATCTGGGGAGACTCCTTCTTTGTTCAAAAAGCTGCTGAAAGTGTTATTCACATAAGACTAAAGTTTAAACTAGGCTATTTCATTAATATTTGGTAAGTAATTGCCTCTTTTACGCTTTTGAAATCATGATTAATGCGTTTAGTACTATAAAGGGTGATCAATTTCGAGTTTCCCTACTTAAAAAAAAAACGCATAAACTTCAAATTTAAAGGGAAATGTTTATTATCATTCGAAAGAACATTCTTTGACATTTATTTTTTGAAAATTATATCTTTCAAATGTTGGCCGTGGCTATGTCTTGGATGATCCATCCTTTGAATACAATTTTCGATGACTCGTTCGTGCATTTCGATTGGTAACTAGCTAATGAAATCTCCACAGGAAAAAGTCTAACGGTGTGATACACACTACCTTGGTTGCCCAACGACCGGCCTGAAACGTGAAATTATCTGCTCACCGAAGTGTTCTCTCAGTATATCCAAAAATTGTTGCAATGTGTGGTAAGTGAAGCCGTCTTGTTAAAACCAAGATCACTAGCTTCAACTTCGATTATGTTCTCACCGGCTTCATTTTTGAAGAAATATGGACCGATGATTCCATTGGCCAACAAACCACACCAAACCATTATTTTTCTGGATGAAATATCAACTCTTGAATTTCGCCATGTTGTTTTTCATCCCAAACACGGTAATTTTGCTTATTTATATACCCAGAGAGCCAGAAAAAGGTCTCATTTCTGAAGAAAATTTTGCTCAAAAACGACGCATCTTTCGCTTGGAAAAGTTGAAAGGCTTCAGTTCTTGCTCAAGCTATATTTTGTACACTTTCAATTGAAGATCTCGAAGTAAAATGCGCTAAGTCGTGACATACGTCAGTCCGAGTTGTTGCGAACGGCGCCGAACCGACACCCTATGGTCTTCGTGTATACTGTCAGCTACGGTTGCTATATTTTTTTCACTGCTTGCTGGAGTGGTATATTCGGTCAAATATAGATACCGGTGAGTTTCACAATTTTTCGTGACTGGGTAGCAGTAAAACGGGAGTAGAGAAAGGAGTGGGAGTGAAAATCTGTTTCCTGAAATAATTAAATTTTGCCAGTGTGTTTCTACACATAATTTTTCTGCAAAAAATTCCTCCGCAAATTGAACGAGCTGCGGATTTTATTGTGATTTTTAGTGGCTGCTGTTGACGCACATTTGTGTGAAATGATTGACATTTTACGAGTCTTTCACATAAGCGCATGCAAATTTAATTGTTTTCTGCCTCATTGTCTTCAGCAATTTAGCTCAGTTGTCATTTCGATGTAATAATTTAAACAATTCCAATTAGTCAGCTGCTTTTCGGTGTTCACGTTTGCTTCGATGATAGCTGAGCTTTTTGCTTACTCATTTCCTCTCGATATACACAATGCGTAGCCTTGTAACGCATACTTGTGATCGCTTTGTATGAAGGGTGTTAGCATGTAGACTTATTTGTTCTTTGCATATGCGCAGAATTGTTGGTAATCGGCATATTGCATTCAAATTACTTTTTAATGAAAGCTCTAATATTTAATTACATTTTCAACCAAAAATTTTTGAGGCAGATGTAGTGCAACCAAATAGACAGTAAAAATGACAGTTACGTAATGTAAGAAATACTTCTTCTTCTTCTTAACACTTCTTAACGTAGAAACCGCTTACTCGATTATGGCCGAGTTAACAACAACGCGCCAGTCGTGCCTTCTTTTCGCTACGTGGCGCCAATTGGATATTCCAAGCGTAGCCATGTGCTTCTCCACCTGGTCCTTCCAACGGAGTAGAGGTCTTCCTCTTCCTCTGCTTCCCCCGGCGGGTACTGCGTCGAATACTTTCAGAGCTGGCGTGTTTTCGCCCATTCGGATAACATGACCTAGCCAGCGTAGCCGCTGTCTGAGTGGGCGCAAATCAGCGATATGTTGAAGAACCTCGCTATGATGCGGATTGTGGCTAGACGTTCATTCACCGGAGTGAATGATAGTACTCGGCGACGGAGTCTCTCTCCCACAACGAATACCACACCAAACTTCAATTGGTAGTCTTTATTTCATTTGTCATGGTCGTCATCAAAAGGGGAGTTACTCCTTCGGGGCTTGTTGTTCCTTTTCATTGGTATGATTTTTTACGTGGCGGGTCCCACGCCCAGCGCACATCCCTGCGGAGGGAATGCTTCGCCTTCTCACTTTAGCTTGCCTTCAAACGGATATTCTTAGGCTACCCAGAGGATACTTGATCAAAGACCGGAAGTCGTGAGCTGCTTGAGCCATTTGCCAAATAATCGCTTCTGGTCACTCTCAAGTGAATGGCGATCAGAGAACTTTTCGCACTTGCGTTTGAATGACTCCATCCTCCAGCAATACTAAACATTGTAATAAAAAAAATTATTACAAACATTCCGCAAATAAAACAAATTTTTTAACGACTGCCTTGCATCACACAAAAGAAGATATACAAGAATAGGTAATATCTGAATTAAAAAAATATGACAAAGTAAATAATGTTGTACTTTTGGCATTCCGTTATGCATTTATTACGTAAGTTCTTTGTTGCCTTTGTTCTTTAGACAAATAGAAGTAGACGAGAATCGCCCAAAGCGTTGTGTAGCAAAATATTAAAAAGAACTCACTGTGAAATTTTGCATGTGAAACATTTTTTATTTACACAACTTTGAATTTCATTGCTGCCCACCTTCCATTAGTGTACATTTCTTCATAGGTTGTTTGAATACGCCTAATATCAAAAATTCTAGGTACGGTGGAGACATTTTTGTAGACTTATTTTTTCTTATATGCTTGTTACTGTTTGATTTTTTGTGTTTCATATAGGTAAAAGACCATATACGAGTATTCTTCCAAGTCTGTAGATACTTCGTCATGTCACCTGCAAAGCTTTCGAAATTTCGAAAGTAACCATTATGCCAATGTAAGGCTAAAATGGTATAAGTATTTGCTATAGATTTGGTGAACTGTGAATATGAAAATACAAAAAAAGGTTTTCGATGACAGTGAAAGAAAAGTAGTTGTTGTAGCTGCCATTTTAATGGCATTAATGTAAGTTCCTACGTGAATATTGCAGATTGTATTGTGACTTGTGTACGGTTGTGGAAATACCGTTTAAGCGTCAAGTGAGCAATGATAACATACTACTATTTTGGACACCTGGTCTCTTCTTGTAAAATTATTACACTTTATTTAATTACAAATAGCCTCATTAAACCCTTTTCTTCTTCATCACAGTGGCGAGTTGCATCTATGAATAAATTAGTTATATTCGCTGATAGCCGCTTGGACATATGTAATTTAGATCCATATTGATATACTATAGTTACAAAACAGTACCAGCAAATTGTGTGCTGACCACCAAAAACTCTTAACTTTTGCAACGATGTGCAAAATTAGTAGGAAACATATTCAAGTGACTTTTGGTGCTGTTGAAATTATATTAGAGAACAAAATTGAACAGTAACATATTCTGAATAATAACAATTTAGATTGAAAGGGAAAAGATACGGCGACTAACAGAAGGTTTCAAGTCAGGAGAGTACTCCTGTAGGACTCAAAGTGATCATCTAGTGACTGATATTCAGAGGATACTGAATTTATGGAGTGGACACTCTCCAGCCTGCTGAACGGCAGTGAAAGTGTAATATCAGGAGATGGCGAATCCGATTCTGCACTCGTTGATGATGATACAGATGATCCATTACCCGACTATGATGAGGTTCGAATAGAATTTACACGCCAGAGGAATAACAATACGGCAGTGGCTTACCGGCCGAAAAGAACTGATAAGACACATACATAAGCTTCTTTGCAAGATATGAGCGGATAAAGCATGCCCGATGATTGGAACCTATGTGTTCTCTGCTTAATTCGCAAAAATCTTAATACCGCATATGAGGTTTTATCAAGCGTAGTGTTGGAATTACTAAAGTGCACTGTCAACAAACTGTTTGGACTTTATCGGTGGGGCTTCAGACCTGGAAAATCTAATATCGCCTAGATTTTCACCATGCGCCAAAGCTTGGAAAATATCCTTGAAAGGAAGATCAACACACACCATCTCTTCGTCGATTGTAAAGCCGCCTCCAACAGCACGAAAGGAACTGCTTCTATGCTGCTAAGTCTGAACTTGGTATGCCCGCAAAGTTAATACGACTCTGTCCGAGCCGTTCGGTACCAAGTGAGGTTTCAGACAAGGACACTGCTTATCGCGTTATTTCTTTTATTTATTGCTGGAGAAAATATTACGAGCTGTAGAGCTAATTAAAGAAGATATAATCTTCTATTAGAGTGTATAGCTACTGGCGTATCGTTGATATCAAGCGTATGGTTGTGAGCAAGACGAAATATCTCCTGTCATCAAACAAATAGTCACTGTTGACAGTTATAACTTTGAATTATGATTTCGTCTATCTTGGAACCAGCATTAACACCAACAACAATATCAGCTTTAAAACGCAGAATAAATCTCGTACATCATCTCCGTCTTGCACCATGCTGAGCCATGGGCTGATGAGTCGGCCTTAAGAGTCTTCGAGAGCAAATGGAGTCCTGTAATCGATACTTTACGAGATATACAACAGCATTGACATAGTTCAGCGTATTAAGAGACATCAGGTCATTTTGTTCAGATGTAACAGAACACACCAGCATTGAAGATTTTCGATTCAGTATCCGCCAGTGAAAGCAGAGAAAGAGGGCCTCCATCTCATTAGAAAGATCAGGAGGAGAAGGACCTGGCTACACTTAGTAAAACTTACTTAAAAGTAGCAGTAATACGCAGCCATAGGCATATGTTCATATGAGTGTGATTGGTGCTTTGTTTTGTTTAATTAAGCGCTTGTGTGCGTGTGCTTTCTAGTGCTAGTGCTTTTGTCGCGAATTCTGTTGTAGCGGAAATATCAATTAGTGGTCAGCCAACTGCTCATAACACACAGGTAAAGTGGTAAATTATTTGGTTAGCTCATGGTGATGCTGAAAGAGTTTGTCGGCACCAGAATACTCTGGTTAAGAAATGCGGTTACTCAATGAAGGTGGTAGTACGTGCAAGTGGCAACACGAATATTTAGTATCTACTTGTAGTACATATGTACGAAATCGACCACTTTTTTAACCCGAATCTTTAGATTTTGCTGAAACTTGTCCATCCTTTTATACCCTTTGAAAAACACGTTTGAGAATTTTTTTATAATTTTTTGTCCGACTTCAAAAAAGTTATGAATTTTGCTATTTTTTGCTAAAAAATGGCTTTTTTATTTTTAAATTGCCATAATTTTTGTAGAAATTGACTTTTGGGGACCTCTTTTTTTTTGATTTTTGTGTTTGAATGAACTTTTCTAAAAAATACACGAAAAAAATTTAACACGATCAATTATATAAAATACGTATTTACGTCTTAAGCATTTCGCAAATAAACGTATCCTCTTGCAGTTGTATGCAAACATGAATGTTTGTGTGTTATGTAACAGAGAAACTCATGTATTTTGACCGCTTCACTGAATCGGTTAAAATTGTGTGCGAACGGAAATTGCTTTACTTATGTAAGTTTATCTCGTAGTTTGCCACAATTTGTGGGGTATTCGTATAGATGTGCGAACTTTAATAAATAAGTGAGAATATTAATTTAACTTCTCCCCTTTTTCTTGTCAAACTGCCACGTAAATATGGAAGTGACGTCAACAAACAGCGCCCCAGACCAACAATTGTCACGCAGCTTTTACTTTTTGAGATGGCTTTACTGGTAAAAAGGATTTAGCGATACCAAGAATAACAAAAAAACGATGATCTACAAAAGCAAGAAAGCAGATTGAAAAGTGTCGACGAAAGAGAATGAAACGGCAAAACTGCAGCACAGCTTGAATTTTTTGCTGAAATGCCAACAAATTGGTTTGCTTCAAGTTTTTATAATCGACAAGTACAATGTTGGTTTGCTCCGACACAATACAACAGTGCGTATACGCAACTGCAAGAAGTGCAAGTGTGCAATGTCTTTCATGTCAGCGACATGACAGTGTATAACGGTTGAATAGACCTAACGAAATAAGTGACATAAGTAGGATAATAGAATGGAATAGCGTTTGAATTTCTAAACTTAAAATTCAACAAGTAAGGAAGGGCTAAGTTCGGTGTCACCGAACATTTTATACTCTCGCATGATAAAGTGATAATCGAGATTTCAGGCGTGGTTGTGAACCGATTTCACCCATATTTGGTACATGTCATC
>NW_017537041.1:186027-193825 GCF_001853355.1 Bactrocera latifrons | reverse complement strand
AGCTTGCACGGACGGACGGACAGACGGACGGACAGACATCCGGACTTCAACTCTACTCGTCACCCTGATCATTTTGGTATATATAACCCTATATCTGAATCTTTTACTTTTAGGACTTACAAACAACCGTTATGTGAACAAAACTATAATACTCTCTTTAGCAACTTTGTTGGGAGAGTAAAAAAACGTTTACATTTTCTAAATTGATTCTTTGTCTTTAAGAAACATTTGTGGTACGTGTATCATTTATCATAAAATATTACATGTCTATTTTCAGCAAATAGATAAATCTAACGATTGTGGATGGTTTACGAATGCCTTGTTAAAGGTAGAACAAATATATTCAATCGAAACTAATCCGCTTGATATTTTTAAATGTATAAAACTCCTGAAGGAGCAATTTACTTTTGTGAATAGTTTAATAAAAGGTTCAATTATACTTAAGTTTTCACAAAAATAGTATCGAAATGCTATAAGTTGATCATATAGTATTTATGTTAACTAAATTATATTAAGGTACACACCATATAGAGTGAATATTATTAAAATCCAGGAAAAATATTTCCAAGTTTTTCATTAAGCAAAATGATAGTTCAAAGTGCGTTAAAAGGCCTTAAATTTCACACTTTTAATGAAATTGTAACATTTTATGATTATGATTTTTTTGTTTCACATAACATAAATTTTCGCCTATCTCCCTGGTAAAGGCATACAAAAAGTTTTAAAATTAAAAAAAAAAAAAAACTAATTCGACTAAACTCTTTGAAGCACACACATACCTGCACACGCTTACATACATGCCAATTTTCTATTATAATCTGACAAGAATATATTTAAAAATTCCCACTTGCATAATCAGTGAGTTGCCATCACGTTTCGATGTGTGAGCTCAGCAGCGAATGGCGTGAAGTTGGCGTTGACAAAGTTTCTAAAATATATTGTCAACGTATTTTCAGCAGCTGGTAGTCACTTTTATAAGTGTACCGTTATAAATGCTCATAAAGTAGTGTGCATGCCATATTTAGCTAGCAATTAGACTAAGTATAATTGACAAGCAAATAAAGTGTTGCAGTTGTGGTAATAAGAATGCAGGTGTATGTGTGTATTAACATAGGAGCAATTATCGTGCCGTTGCCGGTGTTGAGTAATCTCACATTAATGGAGAAAATATGAATAACTAAGCTTCTGATGATGTGAATACACTCTGGCTGACCATATTGGAAAACCTGAGTTACTCGTATCTAATTCTGAACGAGAAAATCTGATTAGACCGAAAGCCTTATTAACTCAAAAGCTAAACTAGATTTTGGTGTTTACTTCAATATTAACTGAATTCTAAGTTTTTGGTCACTATCGTCAAAAAATTTGTTTAACCCTCTTAAAGTTATTCAAGTTTTGAGTTTTTGCTTCATTATTTTTCCCACATGGTTAGTACATTTACGGCACTGTGCTCTTTTAGTGATTATCCCTTGAAAATTTTATTAAACAAAAAATTTTATTAAACAAATGAACATTTAATTGTTCATGTAAGCAACTGGAAAAGACACAACTTATATGTCTTGCTGTTTGCTCAGTAATTGCTTTATGTAATTAATCTGTTATTCAATTATGAATACAATTTTTTCTTCCGTTTTAAATGGATATTTATTTACTAATTAATTATTCTTTTAATGGATTCTATCCACGTTTCATTAGTTAATAGTTTTTCATACTACTGCGGGCAAGAAATAGTAAGCCTTTTGAATTTAAATTTCGCTTGTTGAAATATTTTTTTATAGGCTGGTATGACTGCCAGTGACATCAGTGCCAAATATCACATCAAATTAATCATTAGTGTTTCCTTTGTCTTTCTGATGTACATATAGTACATAAGAGCATTCGGCGATTTTTATGAAGAGTGAAATTATTCAACAAAGAAATTCCATTCAATTTTTTGTTTGAAATTTTTGGTGCGAAAAAGGTAAGAATGTTGGAAAAAGAGCGAGAGCTGGGCATGAGTCATCAAAAAAAATTTTATGAACAATTGAAAATTCAATAAAAATACCGCAAGACTTTTTTGACAACCTAATATTATTGCTGGCGATGAGTATTTGATCTATATTTACGACTCGGTAGCAGACGATCAATCGGTCGAATATCGCGGCAAAGGTGAGCCGAAGCCGAAAACACCACGTCAAAGCAAGTCAAAAATCAAGGTTTTGTTGGCAATTTTTTCGACTATCGAGGTTTCGTACACTCCGAATTTTATGCGCCCGGTGCATTTATCAACAAAGAATACTATTTGAATGTTATACGTCATTAGCGGGAAGCTATGTATATATTTGTAAAAAGAAAAGGAACTAAGGACCGACAACTCAGGCTATTGCAGCACGATAATGCGTCGTCATAGATTTTTTGTGAGTTTTTGACCAAATTTTCAACCAATATCGTGCCGCAATCATCGTATTGGCCTGATTTAGTTCCGTGTGACCGCTTCGAGGATGCCGTTTTGAAGCAACTGAAACGTGAATCACTACTCACAGTGAAGTCTATTGCGGAAATTGTTTCGAGGATTGATAAAAACGTTGTCACAAGTATCTTGGTGCCAAGGGGGATTACTTTGAGCAGAATGACATAGATTTTAAAGAATAAATTATGAATTTTAAAATTATGAACAAAGTATTATTATTTTTTGTTCATAGTAGTCTTCATATTCAAATATTATATTAGATTTCAGAACGCATGTTCCCCTTAGTCATTAGTTTTGTTATATCGAGCGAAGGAAGTTACGTATACGCACCGTAAATGTTGTGTTTGGTAGTCGCATTTATATGTAAACATGAGTTAGCTGACAGTTCAGCAGAACGTTCAATGTACGTGCATATTGTTTTTAACTGTTTTACATATATGAAGAACCAACTAATCTTATACATGTATATATATATATATTCAACAGTTGTCCTTTTGTAATTTGATGACACCTTAGTTTTAAAAGAACTGCACCCAGACCACAAATTTTTTCGAAAAAAATATAACTCTGAGCGTACAAGTAGAGAGGTAAATTTACATTAAAAGATTATTTCTCGAGTTAATTTATAAATATATATCCCATGACTCGCTGACTGCTCCTATACACCTAGCTCGGTTAGTTGTCCAGGTTACGTATACGTTGTGGGTTACTTATATGATTATAATTGTAAATGCTCTCTTATTTATCATATTTATATTATTACTTTCGCAAGTAGACTGATACTATTTTTACAAAAAAATATGATTATAAAATATGGTTGAAGATAAATTATATAATGTAAATAAACCCTACCAGTTTAAGTGGGCGCTAAAGGTCGTTATAGAAATTATGGGAAATCATTAAAGCTTAACATAATTGGAAGGATTTGATTTTTGTTTTAATTCAGTGAAAGATTGCAAGTCCTTATATAGTATTTGGCTTTCCGCCAAAAAAAAGTTATAATTTTCCTTCACGTAACAAACCCTCTCTACATTTTGCGGGTAAGAAATATAATTTTGTTTTTCAGACGCTTAGCAAAATTTTCCTACTAAATTCTGTTTTATAACAGACAGATTGTTGCAGTAGCGCAAGACCTTGTGTGGCTTCGGCGCAATTAAATTTATTAGAACTAATTTGCATTTGCTCACTGGACAGCGCATGCATATTCATATAAAATGCAGACTGTAGCACTGAGTGTACTCATGTGTTTGTTAAAGTGTTGTTATTTCACACAAAAATCATCCTGGAAAAGTTTTCGAGTGCGGTTTTTACTTTCACTATTAAAAGTAATTTATAAAACGCAATTAAATTCAAAAGCAAACAAATAGCATCCGGAGTAGAAGTCGGTGAGTTTAAAGTTTGTATATGTGAGTTACTGTTTTTGTATACTAACTTATATGCGGTTAGATCTAGTATGATAAATTCTTACTCTAAAAAAATACTGTTAGATCTGGTCTGATAAATTTTTACACTGAAAAAAATATTAAAAAAAAAATAAAAAATAAAAATTAAATGCAACAATTAACAGCAAATGTCAAGTGCCAAGTGCTATCTGAGATTTTTACATTCATACACACTTATTCAAGAATGAACAGCACTGAGAATAATCCTTTACAGCTGCTTTGTTTGACAATTTATTGACCAAAAGTAAATCAGCCGCCGCAACAGCAGACACAACAGACATCGGATAGTGTTGAGGTTTTTGTACGAAAAATAGAGCCGGTTATTGGTAGTTTTAGGTTCCTGTTTTAGTATGCATTGAAATGCAATAATAAATTCCTCAATAATCTCCGGGTTGTAAATATAACCTTGTAATATTTACACATCATCTGATTGTTTTTATATTCTACGAATGTAAAAATAAATTATTCAAATAATTGAAGGAAAAATACATGTATGGGTCACTTCAAATTTCCTCCGAGTTTTCCGAGTTTTTCAATAAAAGCTACAAAATTTTTTTTTTGTTTAATAAAACAAAAACGGGTTGCGATATCAATTAAGTTCTTTATTCTTGTGAAAGAACATTCGATGCCATTATGTATGGAACTCAGTTTCTGGCCACCACGAATACGCTTGCAGAAGTCCAGTCCGGTCGGTAGTAAATTTGAATAATTTCGACTCATTGTTGGATCTTATATCTCTTCATGATGAAATGACAAACCTTAGTGAAGAAAAATGTCAAAAGAGCGGGAAAAACGTGGCGTCGTATGCTGTTCCTATCGGTCTACTTTTGTAGCGTCCCAGCATCCCTATTTAAAAACCCATTATTCATTTTTTGTGCAAATAGCTTTTTTTTTGATTTTTTGAAGCAAAATATTGGACACTTATTATTTTATTTCGACACAAGTTGAAAAATTTTGGAGTTCTGCATTTCGATAAAAGTACCCTTAAGGGGTTACTAGAGTTTCACAATTTCGAAAAATCGATTTTTTTTGTCTTATTAAATTCTATAACATCTAGAATATTGTCCTAAATTATGTCCTAGAATATTGTCCTAAATTTTCAAGTTGTTCCGACTAATAGTTTCGGAGATACAACCTTGAAAAGGTGGACGCTCGAGGTCAGGTATAGGCTGAGGGCGCAGTAGGTAAGACTTTAAACGCGTTTTTCGCGTTCGCGTACTATGTTTTCAAAGTCGGTTGTTAAGATATCTCGCGAACTACTTAACCGATTGTAATGAAATTTTACACAGGTCTTCGAGATATCATTCACAGGGTCTTGATCGTGGTTTGTTTAATTACAACTTAAAAAAAAAAATGTCGAGAAATTTTCATCGAAATTTGCATTTTTTTTATAAAAACGTCTGCCAAATTTTCCAATCCAATTTTCATTTTTTTTTGTTCTCCTTCGTCCAATACCTAGTTTATTGCCTTTACTAAAACACGTATTTTTTTATTTTTGTTTGAGATGATCCTGAATGAAGTTCTGCTGACGACTGCCGGAAACGGCGTCGTAATGACTGCCATTTTGATATTTTTTTTTTTAAATTTTACAAAATGTTCATTAAATTTGAGTCTTTTAAATTAAAAAAAAATTCATTAAAATATTTATATGTAAAAAGATTATTGAAAAAAGGCCGTTTTTTGCCCAAGGAAACCCATGTAGCCCCTTAAACATTTGCGGATTCGACGAAAAGTATTTCATTATAAAAAACTTTCCATCCTAATATTTACGATTTTCAGTCTTGCAATGAGAAATACGTTGAATTTGTTCAACTTTTTTTAATAAAAAAATTAGTAACCTGATTAAACATTGTGGCATCTTGGTACATGGCAACTTGACAAAACAGTACTAGTTGCCACGCTCACAAAACGTTATTAACCAGAACGTATCACTACTAAGCATCAAATTAAGATATATTTCTGTAATTTGGAACCTCTAATCCAAAATTTTTTTAAAGAGTCTGCGTGACCGTTCGTTTAATGTCAAAATTGTACGATGATCGTGGCACCGCCCATGCTATCTTGTCAGCTAGCGAAAATACCGCAAGACTTTTTTGACAAACTAATATAATATTGCTTCAAATTATGTTCTCGAGCGTATTCCGAGTAAAATTATTTCCGTGCTTCCGGCTTTAAACCATTCAAGCTGGTCAAATTATGTGATTAGAATGGAATTGGTCTAGACTTTGGTCTATATCTCATATCTCTGATATAATGAGTTTCGATCCTCTGTTTGTTATTTCCACTTTAACTCAATGTATTAGATATCGTCACAAATATCTCGTTTGAAGACATTTTTAATAAAATTTTAGCTGTCGCGAAATAAAACTAAGTTTAAGTTTATGACCTTAAATATAAGTCAAGAAGAAAGCACACTTCATTTTAAAGTACTCACGATTTTATCAAAATAATATCTAAAACAACATGTTTTCATTTTAACATATAGTTTAGTCAGCATCTGGAGGAGTTTCGCTGACTTGACTATTGCAAGTTGTAATGGTATTAAATGGTCGGTTACATGAACTTAGCTTTTCCTTGTTTAAATATACTTTTAGTATTCCGTTGGTTTTATAAGGTATTTCCTTATTTTTTGCGTTCTTCTTACGTTCTTTTTCACATACTTCACTCACTAAACCACTTCACTTTAGCTAAACGGTAAAAACCAATTCATTTAGTTGCGAAGTGTCTTGAGAGCCATTCAATCACGTCATTTAATCTAACGTGATTTTTTAAGATCGTCGCGCTTATGCTTTTCTTGCGGTACAGATGTCGGGAGCTTACGAGCGCACTCCATACGATTTAAGAGCGGTAGGGGGACAAAAAATTCAATATCTTTGGAATGGTATGAATGAACAAAAAATTTTTTTTTGCAGATTATTAAAGGTGCATATTTTCCGCGTTGTGTTACATACTTTTCAATTTTTTTTAGCGTGGAGAACACTCAAAAAATTTCAATTGTTTGACATAAAGTTATGTAAAATATTATTATTTAAACAAATTGATCATAAAAAAATATTTATTCACAAAATTTCATGGATTTCTCTCCAATAGTTTATGACAAAATAATTTTGCAATTTTATCTTCCTCTAAATTTTAACCTTCAATAACTTTAACAAAAAATAATTTTAACGAAATATTTATATGACGGGGTATGCGACCAGACTCCTTCCTAATGAACTGCTAATTTTCAAAATCGTAGATTTTTCTAAATTTTCATTTACCACTTGACGCGTTTTGACCCTATAATAAAGTATTACATTTTTTGACAACATTTAATTTGAAAACTGTATGTTGGATATGAAAATGGTATAACATTCTTTATATAGTTTCGTGAATTTTAATCAATCTCGCAACCTCGTATAATAATTGAGCTAAATCATTTCTCCTAAATTTTTAGCAAAATTTCCCTTGTATTCATGTACAAGCAATAATGTACAATATGGTCTGTTATACACCTGAAAGGCAAGAAAATATTTTGGAGTTATGAATCCATTTCGGAAACATTTTCATTTCAACTAAGACTCATATTGGCATCCTTTTTCTAATACCAATTACTAAGTGGTTTCACATTGCTTTCATGTATATTTATTATATACATATATGTACACATATCTCGTGTACATTCAAGCAACCAGTTCAAATACAGTAGAAAGTTTGTTTAATCTGAAAACAAAAAGTTTTGCATCTTCGCCACATTTTGGATGTATTGATTACACAAGAAAATTAACCGCCAGCGAAAAGGAAGGCAGGCGAGATAATATATGCACGTAAATAAAGGCCAACAGTGAAAGAGTTTCTTTAGTCTAAGGAGTATTTAAGCATCAAAGAGATTTAAAAAAAGTCTTATTTTTTTGAATTTTTTTATAAT
>NW_017537041.1:183546-184740 GCF_001853355.1 Bactrocera latifrons | reverse complement strand
AAACATTAACAGCATAGGAGGTTTTATTTTCATATTTTTTGTTAAATATCACAAATATAGTTATTGCTTTTTATTGCACTTAATGGCTGTTTTCAAAAGAAATATTGGCTTAAGATAATGTCCAATAAATTAGATATTATCAGAAGTTTAAAAAAGTGAAGACCCTAGGAGGTAATATGTTTTTACGTGTGATATAGATCTGTGCAAAAATATTTGGTGTTATAATCAAAAATTATAAAAAAAAAAAAAATTATACAGCATAACTACTAATTTCTTCACTTATTTCACGTACATTTTACCATAAAAATATCTCCTGACAGAAAGTCAATTTGTTTCCCATAATAGAAGTTGCTCAGAGTAGAAGCTAAAGGTAGCATATAAACTACATTACATATATATACATTGTTTATAAACATGTTGCTTGCAACAGCGACAACATCTGAAACCCTTACTGCATAACAACCACATGTTGCATGATTTCGCTTTTTGATTTTTTGTAGCGAGTGCGTAATTCTCATATATATAATAATATGTACTAGTAAAACCTGAGGCTCTCTGTCGAAGAGCTCTTGGGCATATCTCAACGTTTGCACTACTTTTATGAATGAAATAACAGGTATATATCTGTTGAGAGCTGTTTTTCTATACCAATCGAAGCTCGCTTTAATCAGCTGAGTATCGAAAGTTGTTTGATTACCTATGCACTATGAATTTACTTTATACAGGGTGATTGCATAGAATAGTTAGATTTGTAGTTGTATTTAGGCTTTCCTTCAAAAATACGAAAAAGCCGGTAATATCTAAAATATTTTCTTTTCATATATGGAATGAGACCGTACCTCCTATGTGGTATTCTATCTTGAGCTGATATTAAAACTAAACGAAATTTTACTTATTTATGCAGTTTCAGTTAATAAATTCGATTTTTGTAAAACATATAATATATATGTATATTTTTTTAAATGTTGTCGATTAAGTTATTTTAAGGGGTTATTCTGGTCTAGACGCATGAATTTTAGGCATTTCTTAAACTAAGATAAAAAAAAAAATCGAAAAACATATTTACTATTTTTTTATATGTTTTTATGGGGGCTTCAAAACAAAACGGTGCGTCCTGGTTGACGTGGTTTCAACCCTTGTAGAGACACAAAATACAAGAAGATTCTTCTTTAGTAAGGATGTCGTTATCGGGTT
>NW_017537041.1:179489-183402 GCF_001853355.1 Bactrocera latifrons | reverse complement strand
ACCCGATTTTTTCGACCTTTTCGAATTTTTTAAAAATACTTCAAATCAAAATTTTTGGAATACACGCTATGACACGATAGAGCATTGTATAAACAAGATATTCTAGATTGTCGAAAAATTCTTGCGGTATTTTTATTGATTTTTTTTTTTCAATTTTCAATTGTTCATAAATTTTTTTTTTATGACTCTTGACCGATGCTATGGCTGCTACTATGCCGGTCTCTTTCGACCAATTCAGCGATTTTAGCGCAATTTTCTACGACAGGCCTTCCGGAGCGGGGTGCATCTTCGACCACCTCTACACCAGAACAAAAACGTTGAAACCATCGTTGTGCGGTGGAAATGGAAACTGTATCGGGTCCATAAACTGCACAAATCTTATTGGCGGCTTGAGATGCATTTTTGGCTTTATCGTAGTAGTACCGAAAAATATGCCGTATTTTCTCTTTATTTTGATCCATGTTTGCGACGCTATAACTCACGAACGACTTAAAAGAAACGACAATCAATCAAAAACGTGTTAGCGCGTGAAATGAGCTTTCCAGAAAGGGTAAAAAGGTATATATATATGTATATGACCCGATGCGACGAATAAAACTAGAACAACGAGCTCTCAGTGCCAACTAGCGAAAATACCGCAAGACTTTTCTGACAACCTATATACCAAATTTCAAAGGAATCGGTTCAGTAGAACTTGAGATATCATGTCAACCATCTCAAAAAAAGTAGTTTCGAGAAAAACGTGTTTAAAGTTTGTGAGGCAAATGTAGTGAACACGGACGCCACAACATAAAATCGGCTATATCTCCGAAAATAAGTCGAATTTTGAAAAATCCTTCCAAGGTCATATTCTTTCAAAATATGCAAAAAAAATTTTTTTTCAAAATCATAGACCAGAATACCCCCTGAAATACTTTTTTAATTTATTTCATAAAATTTGAACGAGATAACAGAAAGGTTAGGTTAGGCTAGATGATTGATATACATAGATCGCACGTGGACTACTATATTTAGGCTTTTGTGATGCCATAAAAATAAAGAACTGCTGTGTTCAAACGTACAAATTAGCAAAACTCTTAATAGCCTATACAAATTTGCAGAGGTGATTAATTTTCACTCCAGCCAGTTTAGTGGGATACTTGAAAGTATTTGCTCCCAAGTCTTGACCTTACAAACGTGGTATATTCAAGAAGGAAGTGTTGAGTTGTTTGCACCTCATCTTTTTCTATACTGCTTACAAAGATGGCATCTGGTAAGATTCCAAACTTTATAGCATGTATGCCAATAGGGCAATGACATGTTAATGCTGCTGCTTATCACAAAGATACTGGATGCTATTGATAGTGAGGTTAAGCACTCCTCGACCAATCGTAAGCGCATTGTTAATAAGTTCAATGCTAGTATCGCTGCACTGCCATCTGAGTAAATGGTCACTTCTCTGAAGGAGGCTGCACCCAGAGCGGTAGATCTGCTTCTACTTTAATGGCTGCAGTCTCCGGTTGGAAGACAATGCAATAGTCAGGAAGTCTGAAGGTGGAGTTGCTGGAGAGATCCTAGCAGTAAACACCTCCACCAACCTTCTCCCAAAGCTTTTACTATTCGCCCCTCACCACTCACGGTTTTTTTTACCCACAACATATGGGCAGAGAAGTAGCCGCCAGAATTCGGTTTTGTGATTCCATAATCCAAGTGATTCGGTATAAAGTCACAGTGTGTAAGGATATCCAAGTGTTTGCCATCGAATTTGTCACACACTCGCGACTGAAGTTTGTTTATTTAGGACTCATTTATAATTACTTAAGAACTTTTTGCAAATGGAGATTATTGTAAGGATCATAGAGCGAGTACCTTAGTAAAATGAGTACTAAAATCTCAGTGGTTTAGTATTTGAAAACGACATTTGAAAGCGACACTGCGTATACGTAACTATCGCGTAATCCGCAAATAAATCAGATTGATGATAATTATCCTTTAAACTTATTTATCAAACTGGAGCTAAAAAAAGCAAGTCAACAATCATCATCATTCGCTAAAGGAGCTAAAACAAAAAAAAAAAAAAAAAAAAAAAAAAAAAAAAAAAAAAAAAAAAAAAAAAAAAAAATTCGTTGGCATAAGTGTATTACATCTAAAGGGGATTACTTTGAAGGCGAAAAAATAAATATTGGTGCATAATGAAATATTTTTGCGTTTTATTTACAATTTTCAGGCACTTTTTGTGGCAATGTATATATATATATTCTTCATTTTCACTGCATTCTTATGCGTACTTCTTGATCATAGATTTGCCTTCGTAACATCTCTCTGTTATCAAATCACTAAGCAAAACTATTCTTTTGCCTGGCACACATTTAAACCATTGTATAGAAGCTAACAGTGACTTGTTACAGCAATAAAATAATGACCTGTCAGCATAATTATCTTTGTGCACTTCTTACTCAATTTACATCTCTGTTGGTGCTGTGACATGGGACAGCTGGGAGTGCACGTAGTAGCGGAATTATATAAATAGAGAGATTTGGTCTAAGTGAATGTAAAATAAAAACGATTAATGATTTGGCAGGCCTTTAAAATTTTTTAAATTATTTCTCTGTGCCAGAAATATATAAATAAAAAAAAAGAAAAAGTTTTTTCTTTAAAAATTATCATCAATTAAGCTCCTAAACAGCTTCGCCTAACTGAAGAAGTTAAGTACACTGAAATATACCCCTATTTGTAGGAATATAAACTATGTTTGTCAGCTCAAATGGGGACCAAGTTCACCGTGGTTATTAACCGATTGTTTGACTTTGGCATATAGTGCACGCAAGTTTTCTTTACAGTCTGATGTTGCAGTGTTATTATACTGTATATTTGAACACACACAGTTATATGTATATGTTTGTACATACATTGAATATATGGAAATATATGTACATACGTATATACAAATCATTGTCACGTTTCTGCGCTATTGAACAAAATGTTGCTTTCATCTATGCGAGTTCATTCTCCCAACTGAATAATGTCACGGACATAAAAGACATTCTACTCCAATGTCCTGAGCATTTTTTCACATCAAATTAAACTCTTCACGCTTTACCATTGCACAATGCAAATACACGCGAAAGTTGGAAATTTCTCGCACTTTTTAAGCTTGAAAAAAATATTCTCAAAGGATTATAAAAAATAGTGGAATAAAAAAATATGTAAAAGATAAAATTTTTTGCATTGTGTCACATTAACTCTTACACCCATTGAGACTTAAGTGCAAATTATGTTAATGGAGGGCAAAGATAAACGCAAAACAGGCAGTTTTAAAGTGCTAGGAAAACTTACGTAAAGTATAAAAGCACAGAATTAAATATATGCAAAGAATGGGCGTGTTAGGAAAGAAAAAAAGTTAAGCTTTATAACCAACTCTTGCCTTGTGATACCAATTATTGCTTTATATATCTGATAGTTTTAATAAGAGATACTTATGCAAATATAATAAACCTATAAGTAGCTTAGTATGGTTATATTTATATACAAAACACGACTTTGTTTTTTATACTCTCGCCACAAAGTTGCTAAAGAAAGTATTACAGTTTTGTTCACATAACGGTTGTTTGTATGTCCTAAAACTAAAAGAGTCAGATATAGGGTTATATATACCAAAGTAATCAGGGTGACGAGTAAAGTTGAAAGCCGGATGTCTGTCTGTCCGTTCGTCCGTCTGTCAGTCTGTCCGTCCGTCCGTGCAAGCTGTAACATGAGTAAAAATTGAGGTATCATGATGAAACTTGGTACACGTATTTCTTGGCTCCATAAGAAGGTTAAGTTCGAAGATGGGTAAAATCGGCCCACTGCCACGCCCACAAAATGGCGGAAACCGAAAACCTATAAAGTATCATAACTAAGCCATAAATAAAGATATTAAAATGAAATTTCGCAC
>NW_017537041.1:172341-178994 GCF_001853355.1 Bactrocera latifrons | reverse complement strand
GTATAAAAAATAAATTTTTTATTAATTACATTTCCAGACTGTCATATATTTACTTAACTAATTGCCTTTGCTTTGCAACTGTTCCAGATTAATTATTGTTAACTGCCCTTTTGCCTTTTCGCTGATTAACATCCATCCTTTGTTTTGATATATTTTTTCAGCGCCTCTGCTTTTATTTGCCGTCCTTCCCTTTTTATTACTTTTCCTCGCCTGTGGATTGATAATTACCCGTAATTAGTAACATGGCTTTAGTAAAAGCGAAAGTGGCGGCACTTGTTAATTAGATAAACACAATATATATAAATGAAGGTTGCACTGTGACCTAAGGTATATTATGCCCTCATTTGTTAAGTGCTTACATTAAAATAGCGAAGAGCAGAAAATAGCTTACATTCTTATAATGTTTTCCATAGAAAAAATATATTATTTCATGCTACTTTCAGATTATAATAAATTTTATGTAATTTGTTGTTATCAGAAACAAGTCTGAAACAATTCTGTTGTTAATTGCTTACCTATACTAGTAGTATATATTTTTCCTTCTTTGTAGTTTTATCAACATAAAACCCGTACAGTTTACTACAATTTACTAACCCAGCTTTTTTTTTTTTGGAGTTTTTCCTTTATGTGGTTTTTCGAATTTCGCAATTCATGTCGTCCTCCATTTATTACAGTATAAAACAGCGAACTTCAAAATACTCGGGTATGATTTCTTCATTTTCAAATTTATGGCAAACTAATTGAAATATTGTTTGCTTCATGATTCATGAGTTTTTTTTTTATAACTGACAATATCGTTTGTTCGACAGGACATTCGATTTAGACACGTTTATAGAAAATTACTTTCTGCAATCATTCTGTATATGATATCCTTTCCTTCAAATATTCAATCAGTGCTGTTGACAGTTCACTGAGATAGTAAGCTTAAAACCATTGATTTAGAATCAAATTATCATAGATACTTATTATTATAAAATTTCTTATCCAACAAAAGCCATTAAGGTTAGGGTATACAGACTTTCTGAGCAACAGTTGTTGTGTTGTTGCAACGGTTAAGCAAGTAAAGAGTCAAAACAATATGCTTGTGAATTGCTTATGCAAATATAATCAGCATTGTAATAATTCAATAATATTATGTTACCATTATGCTAATTTCTTAGATTCACTTCAAATCGAATGAAATCTCTTGCAAGTGGGGTCAACATAATAAATCAGTCTATAGTCGAATAGACCTTTATTGTGAAATTGGTAAATCTCTCGAGTAAAAACTGAAAGCCTAGTTGACTAGACAAATTTCTTGATTATTTTTGCATATTGAATAAATTGTTACGCTTTCGCAATATGTTTCACCTTCATTTTATTTCAAATTGTTTTCTTTTCCATCAGAAAATTTACAATTCAGCGTGTGTGGGTTGCAACTGGTTTATAATACTCTATACTTGTATTCATGCAGAAAGGACCTTAATCAGCTGGGCCAGCTACCTTTGTTGATTGAGCTTATTTATTGTATTAGTGATAAAGTCCAGTTAGCGATTTGGCGTTTCATTATTTTATGTGTACAATTATTCTATGTCACGATTGATTGGTTTGTTATTGTTTGCTATTATTAGGCATTTTTTTCATACTTTCGCCAAAAACTTCCAACACGTGGTCAAAAGTTTTCTTCTTCTTTCAAAAAAAGTAAGTGTAACTTTTATTGACTTACGATTGATCTGCTATTATATTCAATTTAAAAATAATTTTCTTCTTACAATATTCTTACAGTGTGACAAGTACCTGGAAAGTGTAAATAAAATAAAAAATATTTAGTTATTCAACAATATTTATTTTGTCGTCTCCAAAGTAATCCCCCCAGATGTAATACACTTAAATAATAATAATACCCAACGATTACCCTCCTCCCGCCCAACCGACGCGCGGGGCGCAATCCACGAACGAGCGGAATAAGCCGAGTCATAAAATGCAAGAGAGTTTTAAGCGTTGCGATCTTAAGCTGCTCAGCTTTAGAAAACAAAATTTCAACAGCCAAAATTAGGAATTAGATTAAAGTTTATAATTTGTAAACATTACTTGTTAAGAGTAGATAAAATAYTTTTTTAATGGTAAAGAGAGAATCTGTTAGATCAAATGTGCTGGAATGAGAACTGAAATCGTGACATATACGGCGGAATGGTTCGTTTAACTCGAAATTTGTTCTACAAAATTTTAAAAGCAAAGGTTTAAACTGCCTGGTAGAGTGAGCGGGAATGCTAGAATAATATTAGACAAGAGAGAGAGACCTACAGACTGACCCATTGATGAGTTTTACAAGAAATACCAAGCATTTCCCTACGACTAGCGAGTGTAGGGAGATTTATCAGTTGTAAACGGTTAGTGTAAGGGGRAAGATWTAAACTGGAATCCCAATGCAAATGATTTAAGGCAAAAAGTAAAAATTGTTTTTGAACGGACTCTATTTTCTCAGAATGAACTWGATAACAAGGGTTCCATACCACGGAAGCATACTCTAAAATAGGCCTCACCAAAGATGTAAAAAGAAGAGCGGATCTCTAAATTCTTTAGACCAACGTTTAACAAAACTTAGAGCACCTTTAGCTTTAAAAACCATGGAAGATGTGTGAAGATTAAAATTGAGTTTGGGGTCCATAGTTACTTCCAACTTAACAAAACTGCATACTTGCTCCAACTGTAAGTTTTGTATTACGTATGAAGTAGGGTCTACAGACCTACGTGAAAAGCACATCGTTTTACATTTTTTAAGATTCAATGGCAAGTCATTTCTAYCACACCAAGAAACTAGGTTATTTAAGTCTGTTTGCAACTGACATCTTTCACTATTTGAGGTGAATGATTTAAAAAGTTTTACATCGTCAGCATATAATAAAACGTTTGAGAACTTAACAACAGATGATATGTCTTTAATAAATTACAAGAACAGAATTGGACCAAGATGGCTACCTTGAGGAACACCTGAAGGAACATTGATTATGTCGGAAAGAGTATCGYYAAATMTGACTTGTTGAATTCTATTACTAAGATAAGAAGCAACCCATTTTAGAAATATTGGTTGAAAACCAAGAAGATCAAGTTTATTCAAAAGAATTGAGTGGTTTWCTTYAYCAAAAGCTTTACTAAAATCTGTGTATATAACATCAGTATTCTTATTCTCCGTAAAGCCCGTTGATACATGTGATACAAGTTCAAGCAAATTAGTTATTGTGGATTTACCTTTATGAAAACCGTGCTGAGAACAAGAAATTAGTGGAGAGATCCGGAAGGTTATGTCGTCGGTTATAATTGCTTCAAAAAGTTTAGGTATTGCAGACCACTTTGCTATTCCCCTATAGTTTTCAATAGATGACCTAAATCTACTCTTACGCAAAGGAATTATAAATGACTTTTTCCATATGGATGGAAATAAGCCTTGCATAAGAGATGAATTAAATAGTTTTGTTAGGGGTTGGTMTATATATTTGGCACATTTCTTAAGAAAGCACGAGGGAATCATAACTGTGCCGTAATTGTATGATTGTTCTATTATATTTAACAGATATAAGACGTCTGCTTCGGAAATGGTAGGTGCATTAATGAAAGAAATCGGACATAGCTTGTGCTGATTCGGAAAATTTTTCGGAGATTTTTGAAAGTAATTGGACCTAAAGAATTCAGCGAACATATTAGAAATGTTGTGATTGTCACTGGACATACTAGACTTATATTTCATAGCAGACGGAAAATAAGAAATCCTGCGTTTGATGTTTGCGATTTTTTCAGTTATCGAAACACTTTTCTTAAGCACTTTCTGGGGTGGCTTTAAGCTCTCTTAGCTATTTTGTTTTTTTTTACCTCTTCGGTCGACTGAAAACGAATTTTACGGAGCGGCAATTTCAGTTTGGGCAACGAAAAAAGTCCAAGAGTTACACGGAGCCAACTCTGGTGAATAAGCAAGGTGATCAATGGTATTCATTGCGTTTTTGGCTTTAAATTCGATCATCGTGGCTCGATGCGATGGCGCGTTATCATCGTGTAAAATCCAGGAATTGTTCTTTCACAATTTTCGAGGAATCAAATGGAATCCTTTATTGACCGTCTGTCCAACTCGAAACAAACTCATCATGCATCAAACCACGAATGTCGAAAAAAATGACAACCATCCTGATTTTTGAGCGGCTTGGTGTTTTTTGTTTGGTTGCGGGTCGTTTTTTTTTACCTCCATTCCAATGATTGTGGACATGTTTGCATATCAAACTCATAACTCCATGTCCCATCGACAGTTATATTAGTTTTTATGAATGTGAGAATACGCATGTCCAAACAGACTTCTTTGCGGTACTCTTTTTGAAAAAAAAAAAAAAAAAAATCAGCTTTATCGTGACGAATCGAACAAGAACGCGTTTCATAACCCAAAATATCCAAAATAATTTAATTTTTATACAACATCAATTGACGCCAGCATTTGTCCAAAATATTAAGAAACATGTCAATTAATTATCAAGCGTAAAAATAAAACAAGAGCTCTCACTTAATATTTCATCAACTGTATATCAATTGTGTGCTATAAATGAAAAAGAAGCCATTCAAAATATAAAAAATAATAGACTTTCGCTGATGTCGTTTAATGTTTTCTGTTTGTACATAAATCTTTAGATGATTTTTCTCCAAAAACAAGTTAAGTGGCAAATTTGCTTGAGCTTGCTAAAAACAAGCTGTGATGGCATTGAAATTCGTTGGTTGCTCGTGTATAATTTATTTGTACGAGAGGCGTAATTTAAAGTGAAATCTGATTAACGTTATTTTGTACTGAAGCTGCTTGCTTACCATAATTTGTCAAGAGTTGCTGATTTTAATGTAAGAAGTGCAAAGGAAACATTGGAATACTTTTTTTCAGTCCACCTATGTTAATATAATATATCGTACAGTGCATGGATACCGGAGCGTATACGCAACTTTTAGATTTTTAACGATTTTTAGAGTTTACAATCTTCAATTTTGCAATTGTAATATTTTGTTGTTAAATACATTTCGAAGTTGAAGTTTCTTTATACAAATATTTTTACTCTCTTACACAGATTTTATTTGCATACTTCAATTGCAAAAGTTAAATTTTTTCTTTCACAAAATATTTATAATTCTGTTTTCATTAAATTCTTTATTTATTTTTTAAATACCACACTTGAGCATAATTATTTCGCACGAATAATTTATTTTTCTTCGCCTGAAACTCATTTCCTGTATTTGGCATATATTGACTTCTTTACATATTTTTGCTATATTTTCTGAAAAGTGCTTCTTTACCTTCACAGAGCAGTTGTATTGCGTTTTCTTTACCATTATTACCATTACAAGCGAATTTAATTAAAACATAATAGCTTTCCCGTTAACAATCATAACAGCATTACTAGTAGCAAGTATGTTATCAAGTTATAAAACGTGAATTTTACGCTTTGTCTGAATTTTTTGGCATTGTTGATGGTATTCTTTATAGGACTTTTTAGGGCAAAGTTTTGTCCAGTTATATTAATTGCTTTTTGTTCTTGCCAACAGTAACGTGTGCTACGACTGTTTGTTTGATGACAGAATAAATTTCGTCTTGCCCTTGTTCACTACTAGATCCTTTTGGTTTGTCATCGACGTGCGAAAGCAGTTGTACATACTTATAGAAGAATATACCTTCTCTATTCATCTCTGCAGCTCGAATTATTATCTCCAAGAACTGATTAAGAAGATGCACGAAGGGAGTCGTCTTGTCTGATACCTCGTTTGGTATCGAAAGGCTTGGAGAGGTCCGATCATGATGGAGCTTTTGGTGTTGCTCAACGTCAGTTTACACAACCGTATTAATTGTGCGGAGATAGTGCTGTCAAAGTTAGCTTTGTAATCGACGAAGAGGTGCTGTATGTCGATTCTCTTTTCACGTGTCTTTTCGAGATTTGGCGCATGGTGAATATCTGGTCGGTTGTTGATTTTCCAGGTCTGAAGCCACACTGAAAAGGTCCAATCAGTTTGTTGATGGTGGGCTTTAATCTTTCACACAATACGCTCGATAGAGCCTTGTACGCGATGTTGAGGTGGCTTATCCCATGGTAGTTGGCGCAGATTGTGGTGTCTCCCTTTTTGTGGATGGATTGGGCAGAGCACACTTAAATTCCAATCGTTGGGCATGCTTTTGTCCGACCATATTCTACAAAATAGTAGTTGATGCATGCTCCTTATCTGTTTTTTGTCGCTGTGTTTGAATAGCTCGGCCGGCAATACATCGGCCCCCGCCGCTTTGTTGTTCTTCAGACGGGTGATTGCTATTCGAACTTCTTCATGGTCGGGCAATGGTTCGGTTCGCCTTCTCCTCTCGTTGTACGTTCACTGCCGGCTAGAGAAGTGTTCCCTCCACAATTTTAGTCCATCATCTTGCATTTTCCACACTTCTGGTAAATCTGATTTAATAAAATATTAAATACAAACTAAATGACAATTAAGAATTGTTCTTTTGCTATTACTATCTACTATTACATAATTAATCAAAGCAATCTCGAGGTCATTACAAATATATGTACTTGACGGTTATTTAGCTAAGTGCTCGGAATCTTAAATATATGCACTGGTGATAAACGAATTTTCGGAAGAAGATTTTTAGTAGATACAAGAATTTATATATA
>NW_017537041.1:141968-172306 GCF_001853355.1 Bactrocera latifrons | reverse complement strand
TTTTTTTATAAATAATCGCGGAGTAAGTTTCAAAGAAAATTTTTGAGTCACAAACTAGTTTCATCTCGAGAAATATTTGTTTAGCCACTTAAGTGCTCTCACATATACATGTTTACATATGCGCACCTGCACGCATAATTTGTGATAATCCTGGCTTAAATAGTATAAACGTTCGCTGTACTTTGTGTGCTACTTATCCATACTTATGCTTTTTGCTGAACTTTCGTCTGCACTGCTAATTTACCACATTAGTGAGTACGAGGTCGCGGCAAACGGTGAAATGGAAATTGCGTTTGTAATGGGTTAGTTGTTCACTTTATTCTCATTGTCGGAATAAATATGCATCTAAACACTCGTAACAGAAAAGTTTTCAACAACTCACTCATATGTGTATTATTGTGGCTTATCTACATACTTTGTAGAGTGCTGTCGCGCTTTGAGATTAGTAACTGAAAAATGATGCACATGCACATGATGCAGACTAACTACATTTTTGTTAGTACTTACATGTAGCTGTGTATATGGATTTCTGTTGGATTCTGTATTAAATGTTTGTGTAAATACATATGTTGCCTTTAAAACTTTGTTGTATAGTTTCCAAGTTTGCTGCATCAACTCCGAGTATACACAATTTGCCTACTGATCCAATAAAGTAGTTTTGCTTTGGTTGTTGAAACCACTTACATAAGCTTAATTCTAGCGTAAGTAGTTTAAAGATTATTTATGGAAAAATGGGAACGATAAAACGTTGTCTAATACACTAAGCGAAATTACTTTATGTACTGCACACCATTTTGAATTATTTTCCTAGTCTTGACCGTGTTAGACAGTTTTTGAATGGAGTTAATTATATCTATTTGTGATCCGGAAGATAATGCCTTTTTATTCCAGGGCTTTCAACCATTTCATCTCTTAGATGAGTTGATGAAGAAGGTTTTAACATACTTACCACTCAAAAAAAGTAAATGATCGAGCAGAGGCGGTGAAGAGCTGGCAAAGTTGAAATGGGCGTTGTACATTCCGTCGCATCTCCAACATTTAGTTAGGGCTAAAAAGACCACATGGTTGGAGTTCCACTTTTTCTTAAGCCGATTTCCCACAAGCACGGCTGTTTGTTGTAAAGCGTCCATTACTTCACTGTCCGCAGTACACATTTGTTATAGTACACACAAAGATCGCGAGAACAGCACCGGTTAAGATAATTCCACAATCCAATGGACTACTAAGCCACGGAACAAACAAACACTTACCAAAATTTCTACAGCATTTGGAAAGGGTTTGGTTACAAACATTGCACGAAGCGGGCTTAGAGACCAATACAGGTGTGGTCGAGCAAACGCAGCTTGTCACTGAATGCATTCAGACCATTACAAACGTATAAACAGAGCTCAAAGAGCCTCCCGAACAAAAATCTTCACATGTTACTGGGGGTTCGCTACATGACAGTAGAAGGTTTAGTACGTATTAAAGTTTCGCATTGACACGAAGTTCAGGCTTCCTCCTTCAAACAAATTTATGACAAATCAGTTCTATGAAGAATGGCCAGAATTTAAGTCTACGCAGGAAAATGTGTGACCTATAATGCCTTTTTAATTTGACATAATTTAATGTGGCAAGCTCTGTTTTTGACCTTTGAATTTTATCAAATATTTTATTTTATATTTTTCGTAAATATTATCTCCTTCTTTATTGAAATTTCTAACTTTTAAGTAGCTGATTTTGATTTATGGCTCTACTCATTGCAGCGCGTTATTAAAATCCCACACATATACAAAATAATTTCCAGTGTTCTAGTTGTTCTCAGTCTTGCAATGTCCTGCTGTGCTATTTAAATAGAAATTTCATTTTGTTGCCACAAACACTAATGTTACTTTTGTTGCCCAGCACATATCAAGCTGATTTTATAAGCATAATGTCCGTGATATATTGCAATTCACTTAAATTCATGCTGTGCCTGTATTTGATGCCACAGAAATTTCAATTTCCTGCACATAAATTGGTGTGAGTTAATGACAAAAGACTGAATCGAAAAAAATACGCAGAGCTATTGGTTTAAGTGATTTAAATTTCACAATTTAACATAACGTTATAAATGCCATTTGATTAAAATGCCACATTTCCGAGCTAAAATTTTTAGTATTATTTTTGAAATATTTGAAATTAAAGTTTTGTATACTCACACATGGAGATTAATACTGTAAAGTACATATTTTTTTATGAGCCTGGGGGGGTACTGTTTTGTGTTAAGGGAATTTATCAAGGCGCAAATTTCTCACAGAAAGTGTTTGTTTTGAGAGAAAGTATTTAAGAAAATTCATCCTAAAAGCCACTTAAACGAAGAATTAGAAGACTAGAATTATAAACATAGAATTTGGATACATTTGCAAAAATTTTTTTCTTAACCTGGAGGACTTTAAAATGCAAGCAAAAGGTTGATGACTTCTTATGTGAAGTCTTTGATCTAGTCCATAATATATTATACAACGTTTTGCTAGTGCTGAAAACTTATGAAAACTACGTACTAATTTTTAATCTTGATGAAGTTTTTAAAATTTAATTTAAAAAAATGGAAAGAAACGAAATAACGCACATTTACGGTTTTTAATTAAATCATTTCGTATTTAGATATAGCACATTTTACTAGAGAAAGGCACTCATTCATATACATGTCATATATCATCGAGAAAATACATTCTATTCCATATAAAAAATTTCCAACACATACATATTTCCAGTTCTTTAATATGAAATTTAAGAACACTGTCTAATGTTGGCTAACACATAATCATGTGCTCCTCAAGCATCTATTATTGTGTGTAAAAGTGGCTTTTAACAGGCTTTTAGTTCGCATGCCAACCACTAATACTATTGTTAGTGAAAACATACGAATAAAAGCCCATAAGTGTGTTTTGCTGATATTTCGAATTTTTATGTTTGTAAGTGAGCAAAAGCAAGTCTACAAAATATCCTACATAATTGTTTAGATTCCTTTTTTTAATATGCATAATGGACAATATAATCATAAAGATAATAGAGTGGTTAAAGGCTTCGTATAGACAGACTAGTCCATTAAAAAATCTATAAAAATATTAATTTTTTTAATATTCCGATTTATTATGATATATTGCGTAAAATCCCAAATTTGAGTTATAAGTGAAGATAACTTATACGACAACCGCAAAAATGCATTCTGTTAAACTAACCTTTAAGAATGATGTAGTACTATGGCATCACGACTTTTTTTTTTTTTGATTCATTTGCCATATTTTAATCGACATGTGTATTACCTGTGCTGAAACCCTGCTGATATTCGCAACATTGTCGTTTAGCTTTACATCCATTGTACATTTTATTTTCGAAGACTACTACGCTTCACAAATATGCAGCAAAATAACAAAGATTTGTGTTTTGCTGTTCTTTACAAAATTCATATTTTCTGAACGCCTACTGTTTACAAACATGGTTTACTTCATACAAAAGAAATTGTTTTGTGTTCTACATACGCTCCCATACTCGCTCAAATGATTTCAGTTGCTAAAGAATGTCATTCTTTTATTTGTTATTATTCTGTTAAAAATGTACTACTGTTCATTGTAAAAAAAAATTGATAGAAATGTGAAATTTATGTAACTGGGAAATGGTCACGAAAACAAAAAGGTAAAAAACCTTTTAAGCCTATAATATACAGAAACCGATTATGTGTGAATTAGTGAGCTTTGAATGTTGATTTTGTGTTCACATATCCTCAAATAGCCGTGTTCACGGTATCAGGTAGAAAATCGTGAACATTAGGGTGATTAAAAAAAAATTTATTTTTTTTTTTTCGTTTGGTACTCTGATAAATAGGTCCTTAGACACCTCTAAGGAAGCCTTTCCAAGAATAAGCTCTTAATTGTAGCGGGAAGGTCCACCTACTTACAATTTTCTATTTTTTCTTATTATCATATAGAAAGTTTTAAATCTCGCTTCCAACTGTGTGAAAAAATATCTTGTTCCTTAGATTTTGTAGGAAATTGAATGTGCTACAAAAAAGCTCCGTACGATTTTTTCGTGAACCCAACCGTTTAAAAGATATTAACAGTTAAAGTTTGATTATTTTTGGGAAGATTTTTTATTTATTATGAATTTTATAACTCAATGAATTAAATTATTATGAATGATGAAACTCATAGGTTTTTGGAGAGACTTTCTGAGATGTGCCTAGGAACCTATTTTTCAGAGTACCAAAGGAAAAAATAATATTGATTTTTTTTTTTTTTTTTTTTTTTTTGATTCACTCTAATATGCATTGATGTTTGACGATGAATATCTCGTAAACGCTAAACTTTTCTACAAAGGAGGACCTTCCCGTTACTATTGATAAGCAAGTATTTTCAGATGTTCTTGCTATTTTGAAGACTCCTAACTAGCCATATGATTAAACTTTTTAAATAAGTAAATTTATTGGCCAGTTTTTTATGAGTTTACGGCTCAAAGCCTCTTTTAAGTAGTCATCGGAAAGATATGTGCTTTTTCTGCATTGCTTGACTCTTATCGTTTCAGTAAATATTTGGATTGCATCTAATGAAGGATATTACTTAGTAGCAGGTAAGAAAATCTTATCATTTTAAATTTGTGTGTATTAAATTCAACTGCTCTACAACACGTTTACGTGATTATTTACACCCTATAAAATTAATGAGTAGTGAAATTTTCTGTTTTTTCTTTACTATATCATTTTACTTTATTGTAATGTCACACCACAACAGCTTTCGAAAGTTTATAGCAGATTCCACAATAAATCGTTTTAGTACTTTTCCTTGTTCACACTAAACAGGGAGCTTGCAGAGAGATCTTACTTGTACATGCCAACCATTTATTACAATTTTCCTTCATTAGTGTAAGTGAAGATATCGCTGTAAATATATATGTATAGTTTTGTCAATATCTTGTCGAGTTTATAGCATCCGCTCATTAATTTAAATTAATTTGAAAATCATTTATCACACAAGGGTCGCTTGAAATACATACATTTAAAATTTTATTGCATCAGTCGTTAAAAATAATATCAGTATTTACATGTTTATTTAAAGAAATTTATTTTTTTCAGTTTGAACAAATAAAAATAGTTAAATTTTAATTATTTAAGTGAAATATATGTATATAGGTTGATCAATTTCGAAGTTAACTATTTTTCCATTCTTTGGCATTGATGTTTTGAAGACTATCTTTTGAATGTTGGCCGCGAATACGTCTCAGATAGGCCATCCGTTGAGTACAATTTTCGATGACTCGTTCGAGCATTTCGACTGGTAACTGGTGAATTACACACGTGACGTGATAGACATTCGACTTTACTTATTCCCACTGGAGAGAGTCTAACATCGTGATATTACACGATTTCGTTGTGTAATCGACCGTCCCAAAATGTGAAATTATCTGCGGATCGAAGTGTTCACTCAATAAATTTATTGATTGATGCGATTTGTGGGAAGCCGTCTTGTTGAAACCAAATGTCGCCAAGATCCGGAGCTTTAATTTTAGGCATCAAATAGGCGGTTAGCGTGGCTTGAAAACGGTCGCCTTTGACGGTTGGAAGAAATATGAACCGATAATTCCACCGGGGTACAAACCCTTTCAAAACGTTGTTTTTTCTGTATGAAATGACAGCTTTTGAATTTCTTCAGGTTGCTCTTCGCCTCAAATGCGGCAACTTTACTTGTTTACATATGCACAAGTAAGAGCCAGAAATGGGCCTCCTCGCTGAACAAGATTTGGCTCCAATCTTTGTTTGGATCTTCTTGGAGCGGCTTCAAATCTTGTACAAACTGTAGCTTGTACGCTTTCAATTTATTTTCTCAAAGTAAAATGCTCCAAGTCGTTCTGAATATAGTCTATTCGGTTGAATGTATTCAAATAATGAGTGCTGGGTCTCAAGATGGGTGATGGTGTTGCGAATAGTACGTTCAGTAGGCTGATTATCTTGATCATAACATGAGAGAAGCACGCAAAACGCATTCTTTACAGAACGTGAATCTACGGAATAAAGCTGAATGATTTGTAAGCCCGTTATTTAAAATTATAAGTTTTAAAGAACAGAAAGAGTTAAAAAAGCAGGTTTGTTCTATAAATGGGTGTTAAAAATGTGTTGCTCATAGTACCGAGAATAGTAATTTTCTTAAAATATCTGAAAGATTTCCTCAACACTAAGCTGTTATGGCAATCATGCTATGCTCCAAGTTATAATTTAATTTTAGCTAAAAATATTAAAAGAATTACAGTTTCAACTTCATTTAAAACTTTCAAATATTACTTTTCGTCAGGTCCTCGTTTCCTTTTCCACTTATTTTGGTCTTATAGATACTTCAGATACATATAAATGACGATTGCAAACGAAAGTGAAACCAAATCTAAGGAAAGAATGTTGAATTAAAAGACACATATAATAACTATGTAGTTCATTGAAAATGCTACTAAAATTATATATTGCGTTTTATTTTAACAGTTCATTAATCTTAATACACGTTTCCTTATTGAAAATAACAAGTGATCAAGTGAAGCAGTCAAATATGTAGATACATAAACCAACATAATAAGGGTTTATTGTTTTCCGTCGCCCTAAATCTGCCACTGTATTTTCGATTTTTTGTCATTTCACTAATGTTTCACAAATGTGCCGCAAAATTGTTAAGGCTGAAAAAAATATATATATTGACTTTATCGCCAAGATAATAAGTGAAAGGATGGATGCACTTTTAAAAAAAATTAATAATTAATTAATAAAAATTAATAAAATACAAAATATACTTATTTTATCAGATTACGTATAAAATTTATTTTGTTAGATCGCACACAGTTCGCTATTGCTTCTTGCTTATTTCCGAAATAGATGAAAGAAAGAATAGCTTCATTTCAATTACAGGTTTATTTCGGTTCATGCAACTATACCAATTTGTCCTTCCATAGTATATAAACTGCTGCGGTTTGCGAAGTCAACTGCACCTGATCTTGCCGCACAATTTAACTTAATTTAGCACAGCCATTGACTTCATTGTGCTTTGGTGTTCTTACCACCTTTTTGCTTGCAAACACCCGAAAAATTATCGCACGCCAATTGCTTAATTACTTTTCCTGTTTCCTTTTTATTTCGAAAACGTTGGTACTACGAATATTTTACGCTAACATCTTTTGGAATTATATAATAGTAGACATTTGTGTACATCTCTGTGTAAAATTAATTATTCGTACTTCTCTTTGCTTTGTGGTGATATATGTACATACATATATACATATATCTCTGTTAGCTTCTTCGCCACTGTAATTGAGATAGTGTTACGTATACGCCCAGTGGCCACAGCGCTTCACCACCTGCTATTTATTGATAGTTGCTGTAAGGGGCGAAGAGTGGACAGCAGGGTTCGGTAAATGAATGTAAATAAAAGCTAAAGGTATTGAAATTGAACATAAGCTAAGAAGCTGAAACATAAACAAAATAGCAGGTGGTGAAATTGAACACAAACCATAACATGTGTTTTTCTGAAGTACTAAAGTTATGAAACTGTTTCACATTACAACTTTTTTTTATAAATTTTAAATTCTTAATTTATTCTTCGAAATACACAAACTCAACATTTTTTCTAATATTCGTAGTATTTGTTAAAGTAAATTTTCGGGATAGCCTTCAATGCGCGTCGATATTCATGTCTAAGGTAGGGGCTAGGGTAAAAAACGACTGTTTTGTGGATTTATTTCTTAAATATGGATTCAGTAATTTTATTCAGCCCTATTGCATATTATTGAGCACACTTTTGACAATATTGGGTCTTTTGTTCATACAGAAATATTGAAGCATAAGCCGGTAATAGAGCTTCACCCAGAACGTCTTGACAAAAAAAAAAAAAAATGATAATAATAAAATAAAAATTGTATTGGTATTGTTTGAAAATTTCGCGAAAAACTCACGAAGAAACAATGCAGCCAAGAGTTGTCGGCTTATAATTCCGGCCTCTTTTTACGATTACCTCCGCGCAAAAGATGCGTAATACTCAAATGGTATTCCTTGCTGACAGTTTGGCCGGGGAGAAGGAGTTCGTAGTGCATCACCACTCGACAATCGAAGAAAATATTCAATACAACTTTGATTTTTGACATTGTTTTTTGACTTCAACGAATCAGTTTCTGGGTCGTAAGCACAGATCCTAGAGTCATCCAGAGTATTTATACGTTTCATGATATCTTGGCAGTCGTAAAGCATTTTTTACAGACATTAACGCGATGCTCTTTTTCGGAGCGATTTTGTAGCTTTAGGAACAAATGATTTATAAAAGTGGTTTTCACGGCTTTCTGACTGTAAATTATTTATTTTCAAGCAACAATTCCTTTTTTTATTGACGTGTTGATCATCAGTTGATACTGATGGCCGCCCTGGTCGTGGTTCGTCATTAACCCGTTTTCGACGCCTTTTGCATAATTTACACCAATCAAATACAATTATTACCCCAGGCCTTTACTAACATTGTGAACGTTTAAAAAATTTAAAATTATGAGCTTTTACCACAATTTGCGCAACAAGCGAAAAACTTTTGAAGCGCTTTCGCAGACTAGAGACCAGAGTGTTTAGGTTTAGAAATAGGACGTTTTAGCTTTTAGCGCAAATTTCAGAGCAAATACTTGTGATGCGCGAGTAAGTTTAGATTAGATTCTGCGGCCCATAAGTCCTTTCTTACTTAGCTTTACTTGCAATCAAATTTAAGCTAAATCTAACGGTATCCAAGACGATTTACATATAGTTAAGTATAGTCGTATAAATATATATATCCGCTATTTCAATTTGTAATGAATCTAATATAGTTATATACTATATTAGTTAAAATTAATAAGGCACTGGGGCCACTGCCAAAAAATGTTAAAATGGAATATATTTTTCGCTTATCTGCTAAAAACCACATTGACATATTATACTCAATTTTTACTCTGTTGTTAAAATTTAAGGAAGAATCATAATTTTTTCCAGTATTTGGCAAGCACAGAGTTTAATTTTATCTCATAAAAGCTTCATATTCGCAACGCTTACAAAAATATGAGATGCCGCCGCTTTACTCTTAGGATATTACATTTTCACGCTTCCATTTTACAAAATTGCTTACTTACGTAAAATTTTTTTCATATTAACTTTATGGTTTCCTCCATTGTAATATGTATTTTATACGTGTATGCGTAATAAATTCGTTTGGTCTGCAACGAGCATTGATTTTCCGTCTTTGCTTTATATTTCATACCTCTGTTCCGATAATTTCTGCTAATTAAAATGATATTAAAATTTTCTTTTACATTGGTATGAATATACGAAAGTATTAGTGCATTCAGATAAATATTAGCACAGACGATGTTAGTGAGTTTACTTTCCCAACATTTGGCTTCTTTATATTGTGACAGCTGCTCCTTTTCGTACGTTTTACATGAAATCCTTACACACAATCTCAACTGACGACGACTGCTTGCCACATTCCGGTTTGACTTGCTTGTATTTTACTCGAGCTGATAATAATTGAAGCTGCGTGATATTGCATATTGCGATAGAAAATTAAATAGTTTAGAATTGCTTTGGCAAATGTGTAAAGAGATAACGAAGACAAATTAAATTTCTTTCTATTTGCAAAGCATTATTTTTTATAAGGTTTCTTCTTTATAAAATTAGTAGAAAATACACATTTTTATATTTACTACCTGATTATATTTTTTTTAAATTTCTAATTTGGTTTGAAATAGTTTCAAATGTTTACAGTTCGGATGGTTTGAATTTATAATAGTTTATACATATATATATATATGGTTAGTAAAAAATGTGAAATATTTTATATCCTAGGATTTTTTACATGTTTTATTACTAGTAAAATGGTTATGTTAACCATCTAAAATACACCAATTAAACATTATTATTGAACTTTTGATGTAAACGAAAAATGTATTGAAAAAAAAAAAAATAATAATAATAATCGTCTCAATCTATGCAATGCATCAAGTTTGTTAATTTTTCTCTAACTAAATTGTTCAAATAATTATTGGATGTGTGATTGTGATACGGTCCCTGAACATGTAATGAGGAACTAAATAACAAAAACGAATGATTTGTAAACTTGAGTATGTCTAAATATAAAATATACGATATTATCAGAAGAATTAGTAAGATTGTTGTTATTCGAAGCCTGTGAGTTGATACTAAGGACTAGATAAAAATTTAATATTTGGTAATACTGCCGTGACTGAGTTCATAAAAAAGTGTATTTTGCTCGTAATTTATTGTGATCTTTTATACTTCGTCCTAAAGATTAACCAATTATTAGATTGTCAAAAAAGTCTTGCGGTATTTTCGCTAATTGGCGCTGAGAGCTCGTAGTTCTAGTTTTATTCGTCGCAACGGGTTATGCTATACCTTTTTGGAAAGCTCATTTCACGCGCTAACACGTGTTTGATTGATTGTTGTTCCTTTTAAGTCATTCGTGAGGTATAGCATGGCAAAGATGGAGCAAAATAAAGAGAAAATACGGCATATTTTACAGTACTACTACGATAAAGGCAAAAATGCATCTTAAATCGCCAAATAAAATTTGTGCAGTTTATVGACCCGATACAGTTTCCATTTCCACCGCACAACGATGGTTTCAACGTTTTCGTTCTGGTGTAGAGGTGGTCGAAGATGTGCCACGCTCCGGAAGGCTTGTCGTCGAAAATTGCGCTAAAATCGCTGAATTGGTCGAAAGAGACCGACATAGTAGCAGCCGTAGCATCGGTCAAGAGCTGGGCATAAGTCATCAAACCGTTATAAAATAAAAAAAAAAAATAAATAAAAAATACCGCAAGACCTTTTTGACAACCTAATATATAAATGGTATCTATGCACATGTTTATGAATCATATATACACACATATTTTAGATTATTAAATTAAACAATGAGTGCAAAAATGTTTGCAGCATGCAACCGCAGTCAATTTGCATTGCCACAATATTTTTCTTTTTATAAATTTCGCAGCTTTGCCTTTAAGTGACACATTCTCTTTGGGTGTATTAAATGGAAATTATTTACACACTTGCGGTTCGATGTCGAAGACACTTTGCAATCGCATTCCTTTTAGCATTTGTGGCTGTGTGAAGAAAAAAATATAGGAAAAACTATTCTTTATCTGCTTTTTATGCTGCATGTGGTTTATAATTTTACTGAGTTAACATAACAGTTTGTATTTCAAAAATGTTTTTGGTTTTAATCTAATTTACTTTTTATAAACGATCCTTTGCTTATATTATTATTAACACACGTTAATAGCAAATACATGACAGTGTAACTAATTCCAATTACGTTAGCCACAAAGAATTAATAAATTTGTGGTATTGTTTATTATTATTTTGTTGTTTTTATTGTTTATGTTATTTTTTATATGTTTATCGAATTGCTTCAAATGACACGTGCAGCTTTATGACTTGTCATCACCATAAAATTAACTATTTTTTTTATTTAAAGTGCATTAAAATGTTTATTCAGAAATTTGGCAGCTTTTGTAGTCAAACCGAATAAAAAGTTGTATTTGCTTGTAGTTTAAAGTTGTCAATTTCATTTATATAACAATATTTAAGCTATTAAAATAATGTAAGGGGTGATCCATTTCGAGGTTTCCTAATTTTTTAAAGAAAAAAAACACAGAAATTTTAAATTTAGTGGGTAACGTGTATTATCATACGAAAGAACATGCTTTTGGAGTTATTTTTTGAGTTTCATCCATTGAGACCAATTTTCGATGACTCATTCGAGCTTTTAGTCTGATTACTGGCACAAGGTCTGAATCGCAGCAGGATTGCCCGCATAGACTTTAGACTTTACATATCCCAATAGCGAAAAGTCTAACGGTGGTATCCCAAACAATCTTGTTGGCCAATCGATGAGCCCAAGACGTGAAATTATCTGCTCAGCGCAGTGTTCTCTCAATAAACGCATTAATTGAAGCGATTTGTGGGAATTAACGCCGTCTTGTTGAAACCAAATGTCGCCGAGCTCACGAGGTTCAATTTCACCCATCAAATAGTCATTACGGCTTCGTAAATTAGTATACATATATTTAACCAACATACCAATTCAACACAATTCCCTAACCTTCTATAATTATTGAGTATCATACTTTTTTTCAGCGACATATGAAAGACGCAATACCAAATTAATTCAAACATCATTTGGTCACATGATATTTGCGTTAAAAAAGCATTTACTGCACTGGACACTCTTCTACTAAGTTTCGAATGTGGCTTTTAACGCTTCATTCGTTTCAGCGCCCATTAATGTAAAAGCAGTCAACAAAAATTGCATGTGATGGACGGGGTAAAAATACATACAAATAAAATTGGGCAAAATCGATCAAGTTGCAGAAAAAGTAAGAGTGAAAAAGGCAACTATTGAAAAAAATTACAAAAATATTGTTTGATGACATGGTCGCTTTTTTCGGCGTTACAACCAGTCAAATGTGTATTTTGGCTCCAATGGAAAATTCTATATTTTATATTTGTAAACGTCGTTTTTTCTTCAAGAAGATGCTCATATGTCGAAACATCGGACCACTATAGCATATAGCCGCCATACAAACTGAACAATCGGGATCAAGGGCTTGTATGGAAAACTTTCACATTTGACGTGGTATCCTCACGAAATTTGACAGATATTACTGCTTAAGTTAATAACATAATCTCTGAAAAAATTGTTCAGATCGGATTACTATAGCATATAGCTTCCATACAAGCTGCACACATAATTACTAAAATTATTAAAATGCATCTATGAAGGGTATATTAATTTCGGTGCAGTCGAAGTTAACGTTGGAAATGCATGCGGCTAAATTAATTTATAGTTCACGTGTTGCGTTGCGGTGCGACGGCATTTATAAGAGCATATTCCTACGAAAATGCTTAGCTAACGAGACCTTCAACGGACTTTTACATCGGCGTAGGTGTGTTGCTAAGTCATCAAATTATAATATTTTGGGTGGTTATACAAAATATATGTGTTCTGCAAGCAATATAAAGGTGAAACCGTTCAAATCAGAAGATATACAAGTGCTTGTGTATTTGCAAGTGCATAAAAGCATATGAGCATTTAATATGCTTCCCTCATACTCCCTTTTTATTAAAATATTCGAAAGAATTGTATACCAAAAAAGCTTGTTTGGAATAATAGGCATACATGCCTGGAACTAGTGAACCAATCATAAAATTACTTTTTAATGCAGTAATGGACTTTTTCTCCTGGGCGCACCTTTTTGGTAAAAGAAATGGTAAACCATTAAATCAACCATATAATTTAATGAAATGCTTGATTATTAATGGTAGGCAGAATAAATTTACACTTTTACTTTTTCCATAATAAACATTATAAGCAAGAAAAAAAAATTCATTAATTATAAGCATTTTTTTTAGAAACGTAAAAGGTGTAGCTATTCCATTATAATTATAATAGATAAGCCTTCGCTTGTTGTAAGGCGTCCAAGGCTTTACATTTAACAAAAAAAGTCTTCTTTAAAATAACAAAAATTTCATAACCATTACCGTTTGCGTTATAATTGCTAACATGTAGAAAAGGTAAATATTTTTATCTACGCTTTATAAAATCAAACAGAAAATGTATTTAGTAAATGAGCGTTTTTGAAATTTTTTTTATCGATTTGGTTAAAGCTTCTCTTTTGCAGATGGATGGTTGCTGAGAGGTGTATAATTCCGATATACATGTTTTCCGATTCTGTTATATTAGGAGAAATTAGTCTTGATCTTCTTCGGCATATGGCTTATAAGTAAATCTTTTCAACAGGCGATCAGTGTCGATCTATTTCTTTGTACGTTCGTATGTTAAACTCCATTATAAATAAAAAACCGAAAAACATTTGTCAAGGCTGTAATCACTGGAGATATGCTTTATTATTTCCAAATTTTTCCGGCTGAAAGTTTACCAATTTCCCTCGAGTCTTTTATATTTCAACCTAATTCCCTTAATCCATTTAATATTTGTCACGCCAATTATATTTTGATAATAAACTTGTGCCGTTTGGGTTAATTTCCTTCTATTTCAAAAGCATTGAACTCCAAGCTTTTATTAGTTTTTGCACAATGTAAACCGCAATCATAAGTTATTCACTCGCTATCACTTTACAGTTAATGGATAGGTTTGATTTACAAAATCGTTGCACCTTTATATTTGCATAATTATATGACGAATTTTTGTCGTTAAAAGGAATGTATTTATTATTATTTAATTTATTTAACTAATTGCTTAGAATGTTAGTAATTTGAATGTACATTTGCTTATTTAAAAAGATTCGTATTCGGGTATACAGAAAAAGTTGGTTTTAGTAACAGAATTTATATAATATGTTGGCTTAAATAATCGCCTCAATTTGATAGCATTGTTGGTATAAACATATTCATGTTTTTTGCTGAACTTTCAACTGCTTAAATACCCCACCACAACTCTTTGTTAACTAGCAAAGCATAGCGATAGGTCACGGATGTTGGTGGAATGGAAATTTCTCTTCTAAATGTGTTAGCTTCTCACATTGTCCTCATTGTGCTCTCGCTGCTGGAATAAGTATGCATCTAAATATGTGTTTATTGTGGCAAACTATAGAAAAGTTTTCAACAATTCACATATACATAAATGTGTGAACATGGACGCTATGCGAGGCTCATACATTGTGCCAAGATACAGTGCAGTTCTGCTTAGAAATTACTTCGCAAAGGACTAATTGGCCTCAGCATGGTGAACAAGTACTGAACTTACCTACGTTCATAAGTACATAAATATATTAGGTTGTCAAAAAAGTCTTGCGATATTTTTTATTTTATTTTATAACGGTTTGATGACTCATGCTCAGCTCTTGACCGCTGCTACGGCTGCTACTATGCCGGCCTCTTTCGACCAATTCAGCGATTTTATCGCAATTTTCGACGACAGGCCTTCCGGAGCGTGGCGCATTTTCGACCACCTCTACACCAGAACGAAAACGTTGAAACCATCGTTGTGCGGTGGAAATGGAAACTGCATCGGGTCCATAAACTCCACAAATCTTATTGGCGGCTTGAGATGCATTTTTGCCTTTATCGTAGTAGTACTGTAAAATATGCCGTATTTTCTTTTTCTATTGCTCCATGTTTGCGACGCTATAACTCACGAACGACTTAAAAAAAAAAACGACAATCAATCAAACACGTGTTAGCGCGTGAAATGAGCTTTTCAAAAAGTTACAGCATGACCCGATGCGACGAATAAACCAACGCCAACTAGCGAAAATATCGCAAGACTTTTTTGACAACCTAATATGCAAATGAGGTTGTTTGTGATTCCGTATTAAAACATTTGTATACAAATATTTAACCATAATTCTATTATTACCTAAATGCTTAGTAGTTCACCTTCGAAGTCTGATGTATCAACTTAATTAAAAAAAAACTTAGTTAAAAAAAAAACCAAAAATATTTTCACCATTCATTTTTTAATGGTGTTTTTGTTAATGGCGCATCCTGGTGACATTGATCCTGACTCTCCTGGTGGTCTGAAAAAAAAATCAAAAGAAATTCTTAATCAGTAAGGATGTTGTTATAGTCACTATTTTAGGGAACACGAAAACTTTTTTTTTTTTTTTAAAATGGCGACTGCCTGAAAGTAATAATAATTTTTTACGCTTCTGTTTTGAAATTCCTGAATTTTTTTAAAAATATTAAAAACAAAGGATTAAGTATTATATAAAGATAAAGGATAAAGGATTATATAAAGAAGATTCACACAAAATTTCAAATAAATCGGTTGTATAGAACTTGAGATAAYGCCGGTACCGTGTGGAAAAAAGTAGTTTCGAGAAAAACGCGTTTAAAAAGGTGAGTCAAATTTCAGGCAGTCTAAGTTATTTATTAGTGCGTTAGGTACTGCGTAATTAAAGTAACTGTAGATCTTAAAATAATTTTAATTTTTAAAAATCCTTTGGAGGACATGTTCTTAAGGGTCTAATCTTTAAATGTATGAAAAAAAAACAAATCGAATAGTAGAATACCCCGTTAAAAAATTTTAGAATTTTACACTTTTTTTTGGAGTTATCTAAGTTTATTTAGAAATAACAAATACGAATATATTTAAATTTTTTGTTTCCAATAAAATTTGCGACCTGCATCTTGCTCGCCGTCCGACGAAAGCAGATGCGATTTCTTATCCAAGAAAGTATCCGACGACGACTAAATACACAACTAGTAAAGCAGGGCTTATAATGGCTTATCGTACAAGAAATTCGCTATAATTTCGTAAAGAATATGTTATAAACATATATATGTACATGTATAAAGATATGCTTTTCTTCTTTTAATACAAAGTGTATGGAGAATTTATACAAAAATGCAAATTTTAAATGATTCATGCATTTATGTTTATTAGATAACACGCCACGCTAAACTGCCTGTGTACACTTTGTTTGTATTCCTTTTCGACAAACTTGATTCACAAATGCGAAAAAAGGGAAACAGTTTAAGTATTGGCATGTCATATTTATAGACATGCTCTTCAATTTTGCCTAATTCATGTTTACATAAGATAATTTTGAAATAAAAAAGCTTTGCTTTTAAACATAATAGCTATAACGCATTGAAAAATATTTTTATTATATATTTCAGTATAGATTACCAAAACTTGGCCAATATGCCAATATATGGAACATCCACAGAAATATTTTTAAATTTAGACTGTCTACTTATGGAAAATCTGCCCAAAGACAACATAATCATTATTTCTTTTCCTGAAAGGAGTTCGAATTAGTAATTAATGAGTAAACGATGTCAGTTTTTCCAACTTGCGTTTTCCCATTGAAGAGGCTCACAAATAACTCACATTAAATCGGTATTATTAATAAAGTATCCAGCTACACAAAGACATTGTTTTAGAGTTGATTTCTGCAGAAAGGATTCAATCTTAATATGCCTCATTTCGTAATTTTTAGAAACTTTAGATGAATATTCCAATAACATATATCAGCCATTTAAAAATATGTATCCTACTTTACTAATTACAATTCAGCGACTATGGTTAATAATAAAGGTGATTATAGCCTTTGTTCGACAGCTGGTGTCTTCCTATTTCCAATTATTTTTAATACGCCAAATCAATGAAAATTAGAACCAATTCGAACTCAAAGTAAAATAATGTGATTGCAACAGCTGCGATGAATGAAGCCAATAAACAATAAAGCGAATAATCATAATAATGAAAACAAAAGCCGTCAAGACAAAAGCTAGACAAGCAGCGTAGGCAGCACCTGCTTAGTAACAATCAGCCGACAATCCTCAGCTGCGAGTTAATTATATTGGTTTTAGATTATCTGTAAGAATATTCAATATTCCACAGCGAATTCGTAATTATTATCATTTTTATTTCATGCATCTGATAGTATAGAAGGACCAATATATTTCGCAGTAAACAGCTGTTTCCTGAATATTAAAATGTGTTTAGAATAAATTATATTTTCCCAAAACTAAAAAAACTGAATTTAAATCTCTATATCAAACATCGTCCTAAGCCGGCACGGTAACACATGCAACAAATATTTGTGCGAAATTCAAATCCATATTCACTTTTTTGTTTGTTGTAAATTATCGAGAGCTCCATTGCTCACGATTCCACAGGGCTGTGCCGCTAAGGAAATTTGTGGTGCTGCGGTTTTTGCTTTTTTGGTCGTTAAGAAATATAAATTGAGGTACGACAAACTGATGAAATGTAAAAGTCAGTGCTTTTTTGTGCACTCAGTTCTTTTGCCATTTAAAAGCTTTTATGAAATGTGGACAGTTTGTCCTTTTTGGGGCATACTATTGCACTTATTATCTAACACATGTCTAAAAGGTAGGATGGAAATTTTCACTATTTGTGGCCTTTGGAAGTAGAAATACGTGTATTGTATAGAAAAGCATAATTTCCATTTATGTATCACTACTTCAATGCCAATTCAACAAGAGGTTGAACTATATTATTTACGCTGATATTAACAAGTAAATACCCTTCTTAACTGATACGTATAATGGAGTGTTGCCTATATTTTACTTTTACTGCTTTCATGCAATAATGATCAATGATATGATCAGTTTTACAAAAGTAAGACAATATTTCCACGTAAGAGTATAAACCAAACGCCTTCACTTTCACAAGATATTAATTTTAGTTTTTCCTGTTTGTCGTTCCACAAATATTTTAACGACAATGAGTGTCTTAATCTTAATTTTGTATGTGTGGAAAATAGATATATAGTATATTTCTTAGTTCCTCTCTAACTATTATTTTCATTACAATCTTAAGTCCTAATGATAGATATGAATGTGAGTGAAAGTATGAGGTAAATGTGTATGTGTAATATCTGGATACTTATTGGTCATCCTTAACATTATCTTGTGGTTAGAGCAATTATGGTTACTGAAATGTGGTAGCCATATCATTACAAATAATTTAACTTACTTGTAAGTTAATATGAATTTTGAGGATGTGGTTAGGACGCTATAATTACTTGTCTTGTAACAAAGCAAGTAATGCATTTTGAGATGATTTAAGGTTCGCCAATTAGTATGGAAGATAGTGAGGGCGAATGGCGCGAGTCGTTTTTTTTTTCTTTTTTGGGATAAGCTTATGCGAGAAATAACAACAAAGTCCGAGTATCTGAGTATAGTGTTTTTATACATAAATCTATTTAAATCTATTTATACGAAATTTTAATGGTTGATCTGGTCTATGGTCATTATAAGAAAAACTTGCTGCTGGGTATACCAATAATATGAAATATAATAGAATAGCAGAAAATTTCGTAATAACACGATGCTTTCAAAATTTCGATTTAAACCAAAATATTACTTAAATTTTAATGCAATACCCTTTTCCATTAGCTATTATTTACACATGATTGCTTCTCCAATTACATTTCTAGATTTGTCTGTTAACTCTCTAATGTGTTGAATCAACTGTTCGTTCGAATTTGAAAATCGATCAATTCGCGACGGAAATTAAAATGTAATTAAGGCCATCAACTATTGAAAGGTTTGAGGATTTGGTTGTTACGAAGTTTAGAAATAGCAGACCGTAAAAAATAGATTGTGTTCTATAGAAATTCTGAAAAATGATAGTTGTGCGAAAAAGTAGCACCTGTATACTCGAAAGTATTTAACATTATTGTTTTCGGCTAAAAATAGTTTCAAGACTTTGGTATTCCCTTTTTAAGTGTATTTATTTTTTTTTGTCCTTTACCTCTTTTTAGTTTGTAAAACTCACACATATTTCATAGCACTGGGTCTTTGTCGGATTGATTGCCAATTAAGCTGCTATTTCAAACGCAAATATTTTTTTAGAATCTTACTTATTAAAAGTTCTAATTGTGTTTAGACCACGACATTCTAAAGAGAATAATATGTATTCGTTAAAATACAAAACCGCGTGCTTTTGCTAAAGTTTACGAAAAAGTAAATATACCCATAGGTTGTTCTAAGAATAAGTATGTCCAATTATTGCAAATAATACAATTTCATTAGAAAATTAAATACCTGCATCTACGCATTTGGTCAACAAATACTTTTATTTATGTTAAACGTGTTTGTGGTATTTATGTTTATTCTGGGAACCTCCCTTCTATGCTCGGAAAAAAATTGAAAAAAATTTACGTCAATGTAGGTAATAAAATAAATGCTCATCAATCCCATACACTTTAAACTTGAATAAAAACGCATTTCCATTCTTAAAATAAATGCCAAAAATGTATATAAATGAAATCAGAACAGTGTAAACAAATAGTTGGTTATTATTATTACATTATTTTTTATACCTGAACTTATCTACTTCTGATAACATAGCTTGTGAAGTTGGCATCTGGTAAGACTTCCAGCTTTACAGCATGGATGCCAATAGGGCAGAGGTCTGTTAAAGAAAAAAAAACAAAAAAAAAAAAAATTGCTTACTAGATCTCTATCGAACAGCTCCCATTCTGATCGGTCTCAGGGTACCTTTGATTGCTAGCTCATAAACTTTTCATTTTCCTGCTATTCCGCCTGGTATCCATACCAATCTTACAACAAAGTGAGGTAGGGCAGACAGGCTACACATTTCTCATAATATTTTGTCTCTATCGAATTGATTGCCAATTAAACTGCTATTTGACTGCGTATGTATTTCCTGCGTATGTCATTAAAAGTTTGAAATGTCGGTGGACCACAATATTCTAAAAAGAATAATTCACTTTCTCAATTATGCTTTAAAACACACAATCGAAACCTGTTGTTGAAGTTTACAAGAAAAGTAATTAAGTTTATAAACACATATTTTGTTCTAAGAATAATTCTGTAAAAGTATTACGTATAACACATCTTAATTAGCATTATTGCTAATTAAGCATAAGCTGTTAAGAAAAAGTAATGAGTTAACATTTTGTGATTAAATAATTCTAGGTATATCAGTGGAAAAGCCCATGATTGACCCATAATCTAACTTTTTGTTGATTTTGATGTATCAGTGCAACAAAGGTCCGATCTGAGCAATTTTGACGGAAATTGTAGCATTGCATTGATTAGTAGTCTACAAGATTTTTCCGGAAAGTAATAGGACTCAGTCGATTTAAAAAAAATTTATTGACCCAATCATTACAGTTATTTAAAAGCTTTTAAAATAGGTTCCTTCTGCTTCGATGCAGCGCTGCCAACACGATGTCCAAGCATTGAGGGCATCACGGCAGGTATTCTCTGGAATAGACTTGAGAGTTTGGAGAAAAAGCAGCGATTAATCGACACATATTTTCATCGATTTTCATCAACACACTTGATAACAATAATGCATGTAGAATTTGCTTTCACTTACACTTGCATTTGTTCATAGTACTACAATTTCTTTCCATATCAACTTACAAACTAATTATTTTTTAACTAGTTACTTTTGGATCAGTTATTTTTAGAACTAGTTACTTTCGTACCAGTTACTTTGGAACTAGTGACTTTTGGAACTAGTTACTTTTTAAACTAGCTGCTTTTGAAACGACTTTTTTAAAACTAGTTACTGCAACCAGATCCTTTTGAAACTAGTTACTAAACAGGTTTTTACATAACCGCCAAACTTTATTTCGCATGCTTTTGCTTCCTCTTCAAATTGTTTACACTGGCTTAACTGCTTATTTGGCTGTCCGGAAAGTGATAGGAATGAGTCGATTTAAAAAATTTTACTGAACCGATCATTACAAATATTTAAAAAACTTCTAAATGACACTGCCTACAGTCACCAATTCTATTTTCGATTTTCCGTATAATATGCTCCGTGCAGATAACATTCTATGTTTCTATGCTGACTCTAAACCTTTTTTCCCCAACTAAAACTTTAGATCATGTAGGAGTGATTGCAGAACAAACAAGTACTTTTGTAACTAGTTACTTTGTTGAAATCTAAAAACTTGCAAATTAGTTGGAAAACTTATCAACTTACGAGCTGGTAATTTTTCAACCAGTTACTTGCAACTAGACTTAAAACTTGTACGATTAACAATTTTTTGCATACTGTCTTCTTTGGATGGAGTAAAGCATACGATTAGAATACTTACTTACGCTTTTTGCCAACAAACACTTTTATTTGTATTATTCGTATTTGTTGTGTTTATTTATGCTTATTCTGGAAACCTGTTTGCAATGCTGGGAGAATATTTGACATCAGTGTATGTAATATTGTTCACCAATTTCCTATATCTAACCATGGGCTTAACCTGACTTGCATACATGTTAAATATTATTATAGTTTATACAAATAAAATCAGAACAGTGAAAACGAACTGATGTGCGCTTACTTTTTATTATTGATTATGATATTATGGCCTAGTTGTGTTCGATACTTTATTTTTCGATCTTCAAATGATTTCGTCTAGTCTAGCTTCAATCATTTTTATTATTAGATGATTATATTGCTTAATGCTATGATTAAAGCCAAAAACTAAAGATGGCTATAATCGTTTGTAATTTGACTTCTTTTACAAAACCTCTCAAACATTTTCGGAATATCTTTAAACGAAATCGTAATTATATCTAGTATATACATATATCAGGATATTTTCTTAATAACTTTTTGGATGCTTATTTTACCAGTTATCTCAAAATTGCACCAAAATTTCCAAAGAAATTCTATTTATTGGTTGTCAAAAAAGTCTGGCGGTATTTTTGCAGTATTTTTATTGAATTTTCAATTGTTCATAAAATTTTTTTTGATGACTCATGCCCAGCTCTTGACCGATGCTACGGCTGCTACTATGCCGGTCTCTATCGACCAATTCCGGAGCGTCGTGCATCTTCGACCACCTCTAAACCAGAACGAAAACGTTGAAACCATCGTTGTGCGGTGGAAATGGAAACAGTGTCGGGTCCATAAACTGCACAAATTTTATTGGCGGCTTGAGATGCATTTTTGCCTTTATCGTAGTAGTACTGTAAAATATGCCGTATTTTCTCTTTATTTTGCTCCATGTTTGCGACGCTATAACTCACGAACGACTTAAAAGAAACGACAATCAATCAAACACGTGTTAGCGCGTGAAATGAGCTTTCCAAAAAGGTATAGCATGACCCGATGCAACGAATAAAACTAGAACTACACGCTCTCAGCGTCAACTAGCGAAAATACCGCAAGACTTTTTTGACAAACTATTATATCTGAGAAAGCCCATAATACTTCCAGCTCTCTATATCAGCTAATGAACGATCAGTAAATATTAACATTTCAATTTTGTAAAGTATTGCTTGAAGAAAAGCTGAAAATTAGGGCAAATTAATATTGTCAACATGAAACATTACTTTCTATAACAACAATTTATTAATGGTTGAAAACTTTCAGTTCAGAAATTGTTGAGTTAATTAAATTATTGGTATTTCTACAGCTCAGTTTATTTTAGTGAACTATTTTTTTCATATCAGTATATAACTCTCTGTGTCTGTGTCTTTAAGGAAAAGTTTTGAAAATAGCTTTTTTTCTAAAATTCAAGTTTCAATCAAATTAGTTCACCTATATTCCACAGGTAAACTTGTGTATGTGTACATCACTTACCTGCAATAGTGGAAGTATTCTCTGGGAAGTAATAAACGAAACATTAGTTGACATTATTTCTATAAAAATTCTCACATAATCACTCTATTAACACAACTTATATTTCTCACCTTATTTTTTATTCACAGCGTCTACTCAGTTTTATATGACTCAGTTAGTCTATAAAATGTAAATCAAATGAAATCATTTGCCACAATCTCTTTACGTTATGATCGTATGTTTGTATGTGCACACATAAATATGCTGAATACAAAGATATTTGAGCTTCTGGTGGTTCATCTTTAAATTAACATTGGACTCATTCACACCTACATCGTCAGGTTTTTGTACATTTTTCTGTTAGTGACATTTCAAAGGTGACTGGCGCCCACTGCGTATACGCAACATTACTAAACGGATTGTCCACTTTAACCTTTCTTTTTGTTTCTGTGTTGCCTTTTTAAAGACACTTTGTCTGTCTCGTGGTTTCAAATTTACAAACTTAGGGAATGCAGGACTGTGACAGCAGTTATGGTCATTGATTGTTAACAAATGTTATAGTTAGGTTATATTTCTATATATATAAATACGATAAAACCAGCAAAGGCTCATCGGGTATATACGTACACAAAACAAATATAAATTTGTTTGTTTTTTGTGATAAAAGAGAACATGCTTGTCGCATTCTCCGTATCCATTCCACCAACTTGGTGGTTTTCAAGCCGCTAAAGTAGCAGTATATGCATATAGTTATACTGTTACATAAACTCATGATTGCAACATTTGTAAAAAGTATGAGTAAACAAATACTCATGCTTTGTTGTTTGCATATACACGTTTATGGTTTTCTCAATTTGGTTAATATTACCACACGCGAAGGGATGTGTTAAGCCAATTTTTAAAATTTTCATATTTTTTACACACACATACATATATCCAATTTAATGGGGAGTAAGTAACCGTTAAAGAAAAGGAATATATTTAGAATGCTGTTAAAAGTAAACATTGAATGTTTCGTTTCATTTTTGCAGGAGGGAACAAAACCATAAATTATTTTCAATCATCATCATCAAATAACAGGTTTACCTCAAGCAAAAGATTTTAGCGAACCATTTTTGGCAGTCGCCAGTTAAATCTTTGTGCAACTTAAGTCCTTCCGAAGAGTTTGAGATTTTTTTGGTCAAATTTCAGTTTGAGAAATCTTACTAACACTTCGAATATAGTGAAGAAAGCACTTTGGTTTCTATCATCGGAAATGCCATTCTTCAAAAACCAATTTTATATATTTTCTTATAACTCCTCTTAATGCTCAAATACTTGCTCTCCTTTTCGAGCTCAATTCTACAAACCTTGAGAAACGTAAATTGTTTAACTGCGCTTCTCAATCTTTTCGAAATACCAGAAGAGTGGTGTGACATTTTCTGCATTTTACACCGACTTTTGATTGATGGTTTGAAGTAAGTCTGACAGCGTGACGAATAAGTGCAAAAGCGTTAGAAGCGAAAATGAAGTTGTGGATTTGGAGTTAAATGTGTTAAACCAAAAAATGTTAGCATTTTGGTTTTTGGTTGTTGTCGGTTGTGGTTTGTTCTTTTGACATTCCTAATGTGTTGATGAAATGTTTTGTGTTTAATTGAGTCACGTACTCGCAGGCAAAATTGAATTATTTCAACAATTCATTTCGATTGGTTTTATATTTTCCAGTACAAAGCTGCATATCTACGTGCGAAATTAAAGTACTGATCAGTTTTGTTAAACTTTACGAAAAGCCTAAATTTTAATTGTGTATAAAAGTGATTTAAGGGCAAACATTTTTTTTTTTAATAAAACTCGCTAAAAGTATAACACATATTTTAATTTCTTTCCATAATTTCAAAACCAAATAGCATTTGCATACATTGAAGAGAAATCTAACGGTATGAGAGAAACTTTTAAATAATAAAACTGTAATGAACTTAGATAAATTAGTTCGGAGCAATAAAATGTTGCTCTCGGTATTCATATGTACACACATAAGTTCCTCGAGCAAACAAATATATAAATATGTAATACACACTCATACTAGAGACTTGCCATAATAAATGGCTGACATCTTGACAAAATACATGAAGTGAGAAATGACTTTGGTCAACCGCAACCACTTAGTCAGCACTTTGCATTTAATTGCCAGCGCTGAAATGAGAAAAAGAAATAAAGGAGGAAATGCAGGAAAACTATGGAAAAGACAAAATGTAAAAAACCAACTAACAAGCTTTCGAATTAGTAAATAGCATGTGGTTACTTGCCACAAATATCACACGACATTTGTATATCGAAATAAGTAACATACGTGACCCGTCACAAACTATTATTTGGGTTATATAATTACTTTTGATTTTATAACAAAATGCAAAAATGTATATAATATCAAAAAAAAAAATAATTTTTTTATTCTTGGTTGACGATGCTAACCAAATTTCAATAGCTGATTGCTATTATATTTTTGGATTCGCTTACTCAACATAGGACTATAACCATGCCCATCAATAGCTGAGTGTTGAAATTGCCTTCTCTGGCTGCACTACGGCTTATACTTCTACTGGATTTCCAATTAATTATCCCATTTTCGTCAAAAGTTCAAGGCGGAAACATCACTCGCAAAAGCATTAATTTTCAATACTGCAGAATACAACCTTTTATGTATAAAATAAATATCTATTAGTGCATGGCTAAAGCCCCACATTTTTGATAATGAGATATCCAAAAACGATTTTGAAACCCTTAGTTATCACCAGTTGAGCAGAATAAGAGGTGGTGTCCAGTCTGCTGTACATTCTTCAATTGCATCTGCAGAAGTCGATATTCCTTATGCAGACTTCTTTAATAAATGACATTTTCATAGCTAATAATACTGATTCCCTGATTGTTTGGCAGATTTTAATTTACCTTGTGCATCATGGAAATCATTTGATCTAACAGACTCACACTTTCCTATTAAAAAAATATTTTATCTACTCTTAACAAGTAAAATTGAAAAATAATAAACTCTTTAACCTAATTCTGTTTCTGTAGCTGAGCAGCTTAAGATGGCAATGCTTAGAAGCTCTTTTGCCTTTTATACCTCGGATTGCGCCCCTCCAGTCGGTTGGGTATTATTATTATTTCTCCTTCATTATTTGAAAAGTGAAATGCGGAAAATCTGATTTGCTTCAAAATAGATCAACTCGCTCACGTATTTGCTCTTTGACTTCTTTAAATACAGTTGCGACAAATAAATTAGCCGTCTGTTCGGAAGTTTATTATATTCATCTTTTCCTGTAGATACTCTAAAGTAAATGAGCCAAGAAACTCAGAAAGAATAAATGCCAAATGGAAATGGAAAATTGATATTTTACCAGCAGCCTTGGAATATTGATATTGCTACCGCTTTATCTATTTAGACTCTTGGATTATAATATGCAAGATTGTGTTTCGTATGTATGTATATGATTTATTTTATATATTATAGAAAATATGTGTTAAAAACATTTATTCATAATTGTATATACGTAAGGACATATGACATAATTTACATCACATAAAAAATACAACTATTGCTCGCATGTCAAAACGTTTCGTTTATTTCTGAATTGCTTCACTTCCAACACATCTTGGGCTGGTCGCATAGCCACAAAGACTTTTTTCCTGCGGCTATATGTAAAGTCTAAAGTCTATGCAGAAAATCCGGTTTCGATTCAGGGCACGTCAGGGAAACATCACGCGTGTCATTCGCTAGATACCAGTCAAAATGCTCGACTGAGACATAGAATATTGAACTCATGGATGGACCATCTGAAACGTAACCGCGGCTAATATTTGAAAGAGATAATCTTCAAAAAATAAATGCCAAAGGATGTTCTTTCGAATTTTTATAAACATTCCACAATAAATTTGAAGTTTTTATGTTTCTTTCTAAATAAGAAACCTCGAAATGGATCACATTTTAAATGATTTCATTTCTATTTCATTTCTCTCAAAATGATGACAAGGATTATTATTTTCTGCCATATTTCTTCACAGTCGTGTATAAGCACAAATGTCTGTAAATATACATGTGTCAAAATGCATTAACATTTTATTACATAATAAGCACGAAAGTCCTCTAAACATACCTAATATTCAGGTTGAAAAATATCTGTGAAAAGTAATGTGCAGAAATTGTGATTTTCTTTAGTTTAGTCACAGCAGCTACAATCGAAAAACCTTTTAACCGAGAACATTAAATTAGCCACTCAGCTGTTAGGAGAAGTAGTATTTGACATAAGGGTTATTTACTTTGTGCTAGAGAGGGCATACTTTATTTTCTGAAATTATCTTTAAAACCTTTTCAACAAAGAACTTTAACGAAGCTAAAATTTTGCATATAAACTAACGCACACTTAATTATGTTTTTTATAAAGAATAACAAAGTGTATATTTAATATATATGTATATGTGAATTTAGAATTAAGCTATATAAGTTAACACCAAACCGACAACCAACGCACGACTTTACGACTGCAGACACAACCAAACTTCATATATGGTTTCATTTAATATTTTGGTCTCTACGCACGAATTCGAACTATAAATTTACATTTAAACTAAGGTGAATTTGCACTTGGTCTAGCATTCTGTGGAACTCTTTATGAATTATTCAGTGTTTACAAAGATACAGTTGATTTCACCAGCAGTCTCGAATTTCACTGCAGAATTTCAAGAATTAAAGTAAATAAAAAATTTGTTATGTTAAACTGTGTTATGGGTAAAAGTGAATTTGCTTTAGTTTCAGTTGTTGCTATATTTCATAGTAAACATCCAAACTTAATTTGCGAATCATGCGAGAATTTCATGACATTTCATCGATTGGAAGTGAAGTGATTGCCTTTTAAGTGTCAGTATGTTTGTGTTATCGGTGCGAAAATGAGCTTCGAAGAAAGAGCTAACATTAAATTTTGCTTTAAAATTAGTAAAAACTTTTACCGAAACGTTTCAAATTTAACATTATTTAAAAAGAGTTCGAACATCGAGTTCCCTACTTCACTACTGTACATACATATGCTATATCGGTGGATGTATGTTTAGCTCTAGTCATCTATTAGTCATTGGGTCATCCATTCTAACAAAACATGCTAGAGTTAATAGCTACTTACTTCGAACGTAAAGTGTTCTATGTCCATATTTGTTTTGTATGGATTGCGCTGAATTTGCCAGACACCGAGAAAAGCGTACGAGTCTTGCAATTTATTATGTTATTTTTGACACTTTTTTGGCGCTCGACTTCAAATTGATACTGAATATACTTAAATATGTTTATTGTACAATGACCTACGATCTTTTTGATTATCAATAGGCAATGAAATTTGTTAAAATTTTGATATATTTCAAAGGTCATTTTATAGGAAATACCTTCAACTTTAATAGCTTTTGCCGGAATCATGTCAGCAGTTGGGGAACTTTCCTTTGTCACTTCCGATGATAGCACATAACGCGGTTATTTTTCAATATTTTTGTAAACTTCGAATCATCCATCGTGTACTTTCTTTAAAAAAAAAAAAAAAATAAAAATAAAAAAAAATCGTGGAAACCGCTTAATTTGTCATGTGTTATACTGGTAGAGTCTCTTAACTGCGATGAAGGTTAGAAGTTGGAGTTTATAAAATTTCCCTGCTGTCATTATATCAATTGCAGAAATTAATTCGCCTTTCCCTTGAAAATAATAAAAATGCATAAACAAATCACGCGCTTAGCAATATTATATTAATAAATTCGATAAGCTTCACGCTGCATTCGTTAGTTCGTCATGTCGTATACGTAACTTTGGATTTTGTGTGTGACAGGCATGCATGACGATTAAATAATATTATGTACTTTAATTTAGGATACTAGACGAATGCACACTAATATTTCATTTACTTAGTTTACAAAAAATTTATTCATTACATAAATACACATATGCATGAGTATTAGTTAACAAAGTAAAGTGCATTGTGATGTTTTAAGTATGGAAAAGTGTTAAATATTTAATTGTAAGAAAATATTTTATCGGCTGGAAACTCATAAATTTTACTGAAATCAACCACTTAACATATATTTAGTTTTTGGTAAGTAAGAAATATATGTATATGTATGAACGATATTAAATGGCTTCACTTGGCTGTAAACTACTAAAAGATGTATTAATAGAGTTTAAGAATTTTCAAACAATTCTTCACATCCAATCCCATCATTTCTATCATAGCACAATCAAATCAAACTGTGGTCATGGCATTTTTCTATTAATATATGACTATACTTGAAATATTCAAGGAATTTCTTTAAGCTGATGTAACAAACAAAAATTTGAGAGGGAAGAGGCAGATAAATTTATAAGAGGTTTTGATGCAAGTGTATTATCACAAAATAAAGTTTATAACCAACATTTTTGTTTCCAGAATTTTAGAAATTTTGTATTACCACAGACAGTTTTTTCTTAGAAAATAAGACCAAAACGATCATACATCTTAGACAAATGTTTACCAACTTAAGTGCTTACAACGAAGTGCAAATGTTGGATTTCATGAGAAATTAGCTTAAAGGAAGCTTTTTTTTTATACGCACTTCGCACTTCCATTTACAGTGGTTTTTGTGGTCTCGACAAAGTGCTGTTTCTGACAAGAAAGCAGTGCAGGAGCATTGTGTGAATATTTCTTTTTGTTTGTACTACGTTGTTGCTTGCAGTTTTTTGTTCATATTAATTTTAGACTTAAATTACAATTTACCTTTAAAATCCGGTTGTTTCTCTATTAAACCCTCGTTTACGTAAACTTTGCCTCTTTGCCTAGCGGTGGCGTTGGATAAGATATGAAACAGGAGGTTTAATAAGATAAACAATGTTCTTGCGTATACCATAGTTTCTAAAATTTTACCTCCACCAAAAATTAATGGAATTTCGTGAGGCACTTGAATTCGGCATAAAGTGTTCGTTAGTGAGTTCACAAATTTGACCCCTAAACAATATGTGATATGCTTATAATTTTTCCATAAATTTTGGCTTTTATATTGCTTTTGCTATACTTTTACATAAGGCCATGAGATGCTTCTCTATTTGTGCTACTTGTGGCCACTTAAGGTTTTAGTTTACGAGTTTTATTTCGTACGTTTACTTCACCGAAAGCTTGACAATTACTTTCGTCACTTCCTTGTAATCAATCACTTCTGTTTTTTTTCTTATTTTTTTTTTTGCGATTAAAGTAAATGAGTCGAAATAAGCGGTAATAAACCGAAAAACTAATTCTTAAT
>NW_017537041.1:136175-141603 GCF_001853355.1 Bactrocera latifrons | reverse complement strand
TAAATAAATAAAATAAAAAATAAAAAAAAATGTTTGCTTTTTCGTTAGTTTATATTTCCAAAAATTTCCTGTGAAATCGGCAAAGTGGTGTCTTGAATAGTTTATGAATGGCAGCGTTCTAAAGAGCGACCGCTCGCAGGTACAAACGGCTAGTTGAAACTTGAAACGCTTTTTTTCCAAACGACATTTTTCAAAGTTGCTGACATCATAACTCAACGAGAAATTAACCGATCGACTTCAAATTAAAGCTTAGTTTTTTTGAATGCATTTAATACACCACCTAAGTTTGTTTTATAGTTTCACTTACTAAATTCATAAACATTATTTTCAATAAAAAAAAAAAAACGTTATCTATTATGACAGCGTCATGTTCTAATAACGCTTTGTGTTAGATTTACTATATATAATTTCTATGCCCCGTTTATACTGAAAGCGTAAACGTTACGTATACGCCTAGTGGACAATCACCACAAGTGGTATACTCAGGCGAATGAATAGTGTTGCAATAAGCAGAAAGCAAATACTCAACATATGTACATAAACAAAGGAAGAGCGCTGCAAGCAAAGTCAGGTAAAAATATATAAAAAGTAAAGTAAAGTGACCTAATAGTCGTATCCTTGATTCTGCCAGGCTTGCTTCGGATATATGTATTATACTATACAAGAAACTCTGTTCAAGATAATGAAACTGTAATACTCAATCACTTATGTTAATCAATTGTGAAAATAAAGCCAAATATTTAAATTAAAACTCAAAAGTTTTTTACTTAAATGAGTATTCTTTGAAGCAATAATTTTAGCATATCTCGATATTTTAGCTAGGACCAAAAATACTATCACCAAGTTTTGTTGTTTTTGATACTAGAAAGCCTTCTCAAATAATTTATTTTATTATTTACTCTTCATTTCCCATGCATAATAGGTGTCCAACTGACCAGCCAACTGCGAGTTTGTGTTTCTCGATAAAACAACAAAACGACGTACAAAAAGTAACCGGTAAACACAATTTCCAGGAATTGAGGTGAATTTTTGGGTTTTCGCCTTGGGCTAATAAAGCAATTTTCGACTAAACCCAAGAGGGTGCTAGAAGGTGTCTTGAGTGAATTCTTTTTAGGCAAATAAGTGTGGTTTCGGTGTGTGTTTTTCTGTTGACTCAGAGCATACATTCATATGTGTACGAATATAAATCGTCTCAGCAATTTTTTTCTAGTTTTTTTCTTCCTCATTATTTTGGGCCTTAAAAAAGTTTTACTGTTGTTGCTTTAAAATCTCTTGAGGTTTTACCTTAATTGTGTTTACATTGTTCATTGTTTCGACATCTATAAGACACAGAGGTGTAATTTTCTGGCATCTCCCTTTTAATGTTGAAATAAAGCACTTTTTTGGTTTTCATATTTATATTTATGTACATATATATTTACCCAAGTAAATACAGGTAATACCTTGGCATAGCATTGAGGCAAGGAAGATATTCCATTTCGATTACAATATCATATACATACATATGTTTGTATGCGTTGAAATTGTTTTTCCGTAGAAAACATAGTACATTTCCAGTTGCCAGAGTACGTTTAGGTGCGTGAGGATACTGAGTAATACTTTAATTAATTTTTGCCATCATTACAGTTTAACTCATATACAAAACTGGTGTATTAAACTTAAAAATGTAAATCATTTGCTATTATTTGAGCGAACAAATTTCATTATTTGCAATTTTATATATCTTTAACTCGCAATATAATTTTAAGCATAATATACTATTTCTATTTCATTCACCTTATGCTGTACCAGCGCGAGTTCATATTTACATGTCTCAATGTTCTCACTTTCTCACTTCGGCATGCAAAAAACAACAGCGCACAACTTTAGCATGCAGCGACATGTTTTGATAAACAGCATGAGCTTCCGTTATTCATGTCAAATGAACGTAAATAACATGTTGAGTCGAGCAAAAAGGCACTGCATTCGATGCATTGTCAAAAGATTGTTATTTAGTTATTTGTAAATCCCATTCAAGTTAAAATAGGTATTTTACAATGACTATAAAAAAAACATTGAAAACTAGTATGTACATATAAATTTTCAATAAAATAAAAACTATTTGCAGCTTTTTTTTCTCTGCGATGGTAAGTAGTCCCACATATTAGTATGTAGAAATGTATTATAAATGTTGGTAATTGTTTCTATATATATTACCGCATTATCATAATATAATAGTAGGAAGTAAATTGAGTGTCGGGCACCAAAAAAATGAAATTATCACAATTATTTGCAGAATCCGTTGGAATTAAATGAGGCAAACATAAGTGCTACTGAAATTACGAGTATTATTACGCAATGTGAAAATTTCAGTCCTCGTGAACAATTTTAAGCAAACTCATTTGTTGTTATGTTAAATGAGGTGTGAGTTATATGTATATGTGCGTAAAATTACTCAGTGATGGTGTATAATTAATTAGCAATTTTATGTTTGTAATAATGATTTTTGTTGTATATATTTATAATATTATCTTCCATTTTCAAGTTGCTTTTGAAATAAAACTATTCAAAATTTTCATACGTATCTGCCATTTTATTTGTCTCTGAGAAATATGCACATTCCAACAGGTACTGCTATAAATAGTTACGCGTGCTAATTGATTATAATTTCAATTATAATTTAAAAGAATTTCAGGAATTCAAACAATTGTAGCATTTTTTATTAATTTTTATTTATCGAGTCCAGCCTGAATTTTTCATATATTCATTAAAAACCAAAGTGATTTTCTTCACTTCAGAACAAGTTACCTGTTGTGACCTGGTCTACGAAAAGGGAGCTAACGTGCGAAAACTAGTTTTCTGGGAACAGCTGTTAATCTCATCTTCCATCCGAATCAACTAAAAAGTGAAAATTGATTTTTTGGGTTTTTTGACACTTAAGCCCCCTTTCCGTAGACCAGGTCACATATTTCTATTTTTACCCAAACTATTCTTTATTTATTTATAATCGTAAATATTTATAATCACATTTATAAAATTGATTCTAATTGTTTATTTTTTTGTGAATAAGGAAGAGTCACAAGAGCTTTACTAAAGTGGTAGTAAAATAAAGATTTATTTGGATTTTTAACTTATACTTCAGCTGCTATAAAGGTTGATAAGCAAACAATTTGGTAACCGAATTAGAATATATAGTACATATGTATATTATATTTCATCTTCAAGTAACAATATTAATGATTCATACATCAAGTGGACTTTTCTGAAATAATTTCAGAGCACACTTTGTTTAACACACAGCATATACTTTAGTATTTTCACAAACTTTACAAGGCTGCTCTGCACACCTCTTAGCATATATGTATGTACATAGTAAAACACTTCGAGTACGCAACCATAGAAGTTGAAAGCAAACATATTTTTTCATGTACACACATGGTGTGAATGGACAATAGACATTTCTGTCAGACGCTCACGTTGCGTAAGTGACATAAGAAAGATAGGAGAGAGAAATAGAAAAATGTCTGTATTTAAAATACCAACCTTGCCAAGAATGCTAGTGAATACATGCCTGTAAGCATGACGATTGATGATTGGTTCGTACGTGGCCATTCTCACTCAGATTGAATACCTTCGATAATTTCAATAAATTAACAGCCACTTGGCCATTTCATTAATTACTTGTTACTTATTCAACTCATACGTGATGAGGTCGTGCGCTCGAAGGATTGAGTCCTAAAATAGAACTCGTCTTAATACATGTATATATATATATAAATGACTATGTCACCATTCTTGCTGTTTGTTCTCTTACTGTACAATTACTGTACAAAATTGTAAGTTCATAAGCGGGCAATGAACTCAATATGGGTTGCTCGCAACTGGCAGGAGAATTGCTGAAAGATCCTTAATTTAAAATTACGATACAAACTTTATATATTCGTGGAGAAGGTTATAAAAATCAAAAAATTAGCATACACTTTTCTGCCGTATGTAGTCTATTGCTCTCATCTTCATGAAACTTCTGAGACTGCAGGACACGCGATTTCCAAACATTGAAGGCGATCACTGTTGGATTTGCTTGTCGCAGGTCGCTCAGCAGGGTCTTTATCAGCGACCGCTTCTCGGCCTGCCAAAAAGGTCTGGTGCCACCGAAACACACCACTTCCTGCTAAAACATCTCCGAAATACAGTCGCACCGTAAGAAATTTAGTCCCATTACTTTCCCGACAAACCCTCTATCTCTGAATTGATAATTTATTTGATTTTTACTTCTTTGTAAATGTACTTTAAGCAGTTTCGGGAAAAAAGTAAAATCATTGAATCTTTTCTTTCTTAATTTAAATATTCTTCAACAGAAATCCATTACGTTCTGCAATATATATCTACTGTCTTTTGTTCGGTTCAAAAACTAATAAATTATAGTAGTAAACGCCAGTAAAATGCCACAGTTTGACGAAAAATTACATGTTTACAACACTTCCTCTTGGGAGTGCCATTTCAATTGTAAAGATTAAGCTTATTTGCATAATAACAGTTGAAAAGGTTACTAGTTGCAGCTAAATTAAATGTTCAGCAAATTTACGAAATGAATGAAGCATTGGTGGAAAAAAGGGGATATATACATAATAATTATTATATAACTGTAAAGAACTTCACGTACTTAGACATTTGTATCATACACATGGAAGAGTTAATGGTTTTGTCATTATCATATATTTGCAAATACTCACACAAGTGTGTTGCCCACAACATATACTGCTTCGGTGTCGTTGACATTTTCCATTGAAAATGGGGTTACAATATCACTTTAAATTATCAAGTGTCTACGTGAACACACGTGCAAGCACTTATGTCGCAGAGGCAAGAGACTTCAAATTCGTTGTTGCTGAAATAACTATATATTCACTGCTCTATTAATAGCACAAAACTATACTTTACACTGTGGCTAGCTGTTCCATATTTTTTCACTTTCCTGTGAAAGAATCAATCTCAACTGACGTTCATCGCTAGTTAGATTACACCTTGAAATCTTATTACTTGAACTAATTTGCAGCTGACGTGATATAATTGAAGCTGCGTGATATCGCACTTTTCCAGAAGAAATTAAAATACGCAGATGTAGTTAAGAACAACTTTGGAGAATATGAGAAGTAAAGTAAGTTTTTAATTTATTTTTTGCTTTCCTAATAGTTTCTCTTATGCGGCAGAGTGCAGACTTCTAAAGTCTATACGCAATCAATATACGTTTTTAGACTTTTCAATACGTTAATTTGGTGAATACACCTCGTCAAATAAAAAAGTTTTCCGTACAGCCACTAGACTTCTATCTTTGAATTGGTCGTTCCAACCAATGAGCAGCATCTTTGTGAGAAATGCATAATTTGCTATCAAAATTTATAAAAACTATATATAGACAGACGAATGCTGATCATTTACTTTTGTATAT